>NC_133620.1:315324466-315421966 GCF_048593235.1 Sminthopsis crassicaudata | reverse complement strand
TTAGGTCACATGATAAAGTAGGAAAAGTACCTGACTGAGAGTTCAGAAAACCTAAATTCCAGTTAAGACTGTTGCCAGCTTGAGCCGTATTCCATGACTTTGAATTATGCCTGGAATGCACTCCCTCTTCACCTCCACCTTGTAAGAATGCCCCAGCTTCCCTTAAAGCACAATTCATTTTTAACATGAGACCTTTTTCTTATTAGTGTTCTTTATTAACTCTTTTTCCCTTGTAGAAAAGAGCTGTTTTGTGTTTGTCTTTATGTTCTCTGCACCTCGCCCAGTGCTTTATATCTACTAAGTACTTAATGATTAATGATAATAATGCCTAGCATTATAACACTTTAAATTTTGCAAAGGCTTTTTATCTTCCTAACAACTCTAGGAAGTAGATGCTATTATTATCCTCATTTTACAGATGAAAAAACTGAGGTATGCAGAAATTAAGTAGCTTACTCAAGATCACACAGCTAATAAGTGCTTGAAATTAGATATGAAGCTAGAATCAGGACTTCCTGATTCTAAGTCTAGTGCTCTTCTCCACAACATTATCTAGCCATCTATTTAAAAAATATATATGTATTGAAGTGGAATTCCTGTGTAAGCTGAGCAAATCACTCAGCCTCTCTGGGGCCTCTACTTTCTCATCTCTAAAATGTACCTAATTTGGAAAGCTGAGGAGGGAATAATCCAAACTTCAGCCTCATTTCCTCTTTCCCCACTATAAACACATAAGCATCATCATCTGTCTTCACATTATTTCTCCTTCTCCAAATTCTTCAAGTATTTCTTCTCCCAGAGTCTCCACCCCATATCTCAATGTCTGAACACGTATACTGTGTCTCACATTCATAGTCACCCCACCTTATTAGTGACATGGACATGCAAGTGTACGCACTGTTGTTGTTCCCAACCATGCAACAATCTGAGATGCAGGATACCATCTCCCCCTTATATCTTCTGGCAAATCTACTACATACACCCCACAAACTCTTTCTCACAACCTATATCACTCATAACACTGTACCTCTTCTTATTATATCTGACATACAGGTAGTGTCCTTTACTTAATATTTTGTTTGAAAATATTCATGTTCTTCAACTTGGAGACTGGCATTTATGGATTCTATCGGTATATTTCAAGCTTAAATGTGTCCAGTGACAAAATTAGTTTGGGAAACTCTGGACCAAAGATAAGTGCTATCATATATCATCTTCCATAGGATGCAAAGCTATGCATATATAGCCTACTTATACTGTGGTACTCTGAGACTCTATTATAATCCCAATTAAAGTCGATACTTCTCCCTTTCACTCTGCATTTCTCTCCTTAACCCTGTATTTCCAAAGTCCTATTAGTTACTTTTCTTCTAGACTGGGGGTTCTAAGTTTTTTTCTGTCATGAACATCTTTGACAACCTGGAAAAACTTATGAACCCCTTCTTAGAGTGATGTTTTTAAATGCATGAAATAAAACAAATAGGATTAGAAAGTAAAGTAAAAAAATTTAAAAATATTTAAAAAAAAACAAAACATCAAACTTCAGATTAAGGATCTCTGTTCTAAGTCATTCTTACAATTTCATATGACTAAATGAGAAAACCAACAACATTGGTAGGCAAATTATTATAGCCAAAGTATGAACATAAAAAAATATAAGGTATGTGATTCATTTCAATAAGCATTTGTTTAATGCCTGCTGCATTTGGGGGGGCACTGTGCCGTCCCAGGAATATAAAACCAAAATAAATAAATGAAGTTCCTTCAGGGAATTTACATTCAGTTGGAGAATAACAATAACCAACAGAGAAGTAATTCTTTGAAGGTTGCAAAATACCATATATACATTAGTTCATATAGTCCTCAAAGCAAAAACAATGAGGTTGATATTTTGGGGAAAGATCTGAACCAGTGATTTCTGGGACATTAGAAACTACCAATGAAGAATTTTCCTCTACCAACATACACCATCTGCTCCATAACTTGAGTTTCTTGGGAACTCTGAAAGTTAAATAATTAATTCAGTGTTGTGCAGCTAAATGGCACAGCGGATAGAACACCAGATTTGGAATCAAGAAGACAGCTCCATGAGTTCACATCTGGCTTCAGACACTTATTAGGTGCATCACTTTGGACAAATCATTTAACTCTGCCTCAGTTGCTCTTTTGTCATATGAACTGGAAAAGGAAATGGCAAACTACTCCAGTATTTCTGCCAAGAAAATCCCAAATGGGATCACAAAGAATCAGACCCCAACTGAAATTACTGAACATAGATTGCACTTAAACTTTAAACTCTTACTAATTCCAAAGCTTCTATCTCCATTTTTGAAGATGAAGGAAACTGAGATTCAGATTAAATACCTGTAGTCATATAGATACAAAAAGTATCAGATCTGGGATATGAACTTCATTTACCTGACTCTAAATTAAGCTCTCTTACTGCTATACTGTGCTATCTCAATAATTACAATGATGATGATTCATATTTTTAAGAGAGTTCAGGTTTACAGGATAATCCAGTGAAGTAGATAATTTAAGTACTATTATCTTCCATTTTATGAATGAAAAAAACTAAGGTGGGATGTTGTGAAGTTCAAGTGAGCTAATCAGTGTAAATCATTTTGTAAATCTTAAATCACTATGGTGATTATTATTATTACTATTATTATTATTATCCTGTAGTCACCAGCTCTTCAGTTTGGTGATAACTTCCCCTGAGCCTTCTATGAGTTTAAGAAATGTTTATAAAGCAATACAAGAGTGTGCTGGTAAATATTTAACAACCAGACTCTCTAGGGAGAATAAATGTATGCACACATATTTTTAAATTTAATCTACATTATTAACACTTTTTTAGAGTCCAAGCAATCAATAAAATAATAAGTCAAACCCTGATTTATAGAAATTGCCAATTTCTGAAATATAAATGCTTACACCGAAAAGTTAACAATTGGCTCTTACAGATCAGTTAGAGATGGTTACGGCATACACCTCGAACTAAGGAAAAAGGAATTGTTATTAGTGACATGTCCAAGTTCACTTTTGTCCAGACCTCACTCTGGACTTTTAAGTATCAAATCAGAGTTTTTTTCATGCTCAACATAGTATCTAGTGTTAAAATTGGCTTAAAATAATGTCTAGTTGAAGCCTTTCCTTCTACAGATAAGAAACCTGAGACTCAGGGAGCTTAATGATTTTTCTTATGGTCACAGAAGTAGTAAACCTTAGAAGTGGGATTTGAATCCAGGTTTTCTGGAGGAGGAGGAGGAGGAGGAGGAGGAGGAGGATGATGATGATACCATCACCACTTGGAATTTTCCTCTTTCCCTTCTATCTCTTAAATAATCCTTTAAATATTAGCTCAAATGCCACCCTCTCCATGAAGCCTTCCTTCCTTGATCTAGGCCTCTCAGACCTTACATGGCCCTTTACTGACAATCCTTTAAGGTATGATTTTTTATTTAGCTATCTAAATTTGTAACATCCATGAAATCATGTCACACTATTTCTTTTGGATATATATGTGTATATCACAAATTTCATTCCATCTTCAAAACAAGGCCAGTGCAAGGCACACAGTAGATATTTAATGAATTTTCACTAAATTTAAAGTAATTAAGAGAAGATAGCAGGGGTGTTGAAGACTACCTTACTTTTTCCCTACTTCCAAATCACATGGAGCTAGAAAAATTGTACATTCCTTTGAGCAATTCAAGGAGACTTCTTTCGGGAGCTTAGTGAATGGAGGGTCTAGTAGTCCAAAAGCAGGCACGTGGCACAAGAGAACCAATTGGAAAAAGAGTACTATAGCTACTCTCCAAAAGTGGAGAGTAGCCTATGTGCCTTCAGTGATGGAGAAGCTTGGCTTGGGGCCTCTTGTTGGTTTGCCCAAGAGGAACAGTGATTCATCCCAAGCAAGTGCAAGAGAATGCTGATTTCATTTGTGGCTAGATTAAAAAAAGAATTGTGTGGGCTGGTAAATTGTACCTATGCTTCATTTAGAGGGCTTTCTTGTAGAGACAGGGACATCCATCTCAGCCATTGTTTGCCAGTCAGTGGGTTGCCCAAGACCAAACTATTGTACTACAACAAACTAGGCCTTCCTGGACCTCTATTTGTGGTTCCTACCTTATACAGAGTATTTGCTAGAAGTGCTAATCTTATCCATCATTATGGATTTTCATTCTTCCCCCTTTTCTTAGTAAATCTCCATCTTCACCACCATCACCATCACCCAATCAAATATCAGCCAAAGCTTGCCATGAATCTCAATGAACTATTATAGATCATTATTATTATCTATTATAGATATCTTATTTGATTCTCCTTTTGCCACTCAAGTATTGCATGAATGAGTAAGCAAGGAAAGAGCTTTGGTGCTAATTAATAGATCTGAGGTTAAATCCAGCCTCAAACTCTTAAAAGTTATGAGATGTTGGAGAAGTCATTTAAACCTCTGATTGGTCTCAGTTTCTTTGTCTTTAAAATGGGGATAATAATAATAATAATAATAATAATAATAATAATAATAATAATATTCTTCCAGGATTGTAGTAAGGATCAAATGAGATATTTGTAATATGCTTAGAACTGTGCCTAACATATTGTAGATGCCTAATAACTCCTTTTTTCCTTTCTTCTCCTCTCTTTCCTCTCCACAGTCATAATCAAAATACTATTTGTTTACAGTATCACCTCTTCACCATCCACCCAACATTTTCCCATTTGAGTATCACTTTTCAGTATTTTTCACACTCCCACCTCTTTTTCTTACTCAATAAACAAGAGGTACACGAAGTTTGCCTCTGGAAGGGAGTTTAAAAATTATATAGTCTAACTACTTATCAAATGAGAAGACGACCCAGGAACCAAGTGATTTATTTGAGGTTCCATGGCAAGTCAGTTTCAGAGCTGAGATATGAACCCCATTTCCTTAATTCTAAATCTGTTGCTATTTCTGACATATCATAAGATGAGGATTATAAACAGAGAGGCCAACAGATAGAGCACCTTTGGGGCTAAAAAAAGAAATTGTGAACTTTTTTTCAATTAAAAAACATTTATTTTCTCTCACACCTCCCACGGAAAAGAAAAAGAAAACCAAACCCTTCATAACAAATATGTTCTTAATCAAAACAAACTCCCACATTGCCCAACGGCCAAAGTATGTGCCTCATTCTGCATCTTGAGTCCATCACCTGTGCATCTTCATTCTTGGTCCTCTGCATTCTCAGGCATCTGTTGACTTGTCTTTTTTACCCTCTGCCTGATGGAGCGGAGGAGGGTGGTACTGCTCTGTGATGATTGTGGAGACTCAGCCTTTGTTGCTCACATCACCCAAGTAGAAAATGACAAACCAAGCTGACAAGATCATGGTGTTTTCACAGCATCATGCAGCATCTATTTCCTTTACTGAGTTCTGGGCAATGGACTAGATGCCCGTTCTACATATCCATACACTGAGGCACAGCCAAAATTACTGTATATGTACATGTGTTCACATGCAAGTACACAGGGCTAAGCAGACTCACTTCCCACTATGTTTGTGCCTCTAAAGAGGTAAATGGTGGTAATATTTGTATGCAGGTAGCACAGTCTTGAAATTTCATCTCTGGGTTTATAATAGGAGGTAAAATTGTTTATAAATAGCATTAGGTACAGGAGACTCTATCTTTATGTGCCACTCAATGTCCCTTAATTCCAAGGACAAGAGATTGGCCTTTGGGAGGAGGAGGAAATAGAAGAGTATTCTACTTTAAGCTGTTTATTTTTGTTTTGTTTGGTTTTTCTTCCCAAAGGATAGCCATGATAGATAGAGAGTACAGAGAAGGGTTGGAGGGAGGGGCCCATTCTCTTCAGACCTTCTTTCAGAAAATAGATGTGATATCTTCCCCAAACCACCCTGACATCCATCATTCTTACCACCATTACTCCCAAACACACAGAAATACATAGTTTTAGTCCCACTCTAATCATGGGCAAGAAGAGGAAGTAGACGAAGTCTCTAATGTAAACAGTTTTACTTTCCTCCCCCCTTTTTTGGGGTCAGTCTCCCCTGCTTCCCACTAGTGAGTGCCCACTCAAAACAATGAGGGTAAGAATCATGGACCAGCCAACTTCCTAAGTTGTCCTTCTTCTCATGGCAGTAATTTACTGAGGGACTGAAGAGTCCTGAGTTGTTTGTGCCTCCTAAATCTATCACCATCTGCTCAGCTACTTTGCTGCTCCTATAAATAAAATGTTTATGGACAGCCCCTTCATTCATCTACCCTCTCAATCTGCCTCCTACTTCCAGCTCTCAGTTCTGGCCATGGATATCCCATATACATCTAGTGCGATGAAGTCTGAGAAAGCCAGAGAGAGGCTAGTGGGGATTAAATGGAGAGAGAGAGAGAGAGAGAGAGAGAGAGAGAGAGAGAGAGAGAGAGAGAGAGAGAGAGAGAGAGAGAGAGAGAGAGAGAGAGAGAGAGAGAGAGACCCTCCTTCTGCTTTTCAAAAGCCCTCTCCTCTTACCCACCCATTATCTTTTAAAATATGAAAACTTTTAACAGTGACATGGCCTTGTAAAAAGATTCTCATCATCCTCTGAGCTAATGTTTGAAATAAATAATGATTCAATTGATATATGTCTTTCCCGAGATCTTTTTTAACAGACCCAGGCAGGTGCCTCTCTTCCCTTTCTCTTTCTTTCTCTCCAAGACAGCAATTGTTTCCTGGAAACTATAGTAATATGTGGGTAGAATTTAAAGGTGGGCTAAGGGGAAAGTGAAGGATGACCAAGGAAACAGTGGTAAAGGAAGTCCAGAAGAATGGAGGGTTCCCATTTCCAATCACCTTTTCCCTAGAAGTTCATCCCTTTTGATTTTGACAGTGTTTGAATTACATGGTTATAAGTATGAGAAGAGGGAGTATGTAAGTACAAGACTATGACTGGGGCAAGAGAAGAGAAGGAGGGGGTAAATCTAAGACAAGAGGACTCAAATGGGCCACTTCATAAGGTACTTGAATGCCTTCAATCCTTACCAAGTTTGATGTAATTTGAAGACTATTAAGAGACCAGAAACTCTAAGGACATAAAGAATTAAAAAAAAAAAAAAAAAAAAAAAAAAAAAAAAAAAAAAAAAGGAAGAGGATGGCTTATTGAAAGCCTAGCAGAGTCAGCTAGTCTCAGCAACTTTCAAATGATTATCACATTCCAGAAACACCTGATCGCTTCCTTTAACAGCTTGTTTATAATATTTTAATTTCACTTATTTTTCTTATGTTTGTTTCAGATTTGAGCAGTTATTTAACTCATATATGAAAAAATATAGAAAAACCTATCACTCTACCTCTATCATCAGTGTCAACTCTAGAGGTAGGAGGACATAGTGAAAAATGGCCCTGGACTAGGTGTAGAAAATCTGGATGAATCTCAGCTTCACTCACTAGTTTTATAGGACCTTGTGTAAAAGCATGTAAGCCTTCTGGGCTTTCCTCACCTGTGAAAATGAGGGTCGTAATGCTTACCTTACCTCTGAGAAGGTTGCTATAAGGAAAATGTTTTGTCAACCATGGAAAAACATGAAAAGTGTCATATAAAAGTGAGCTGATATGATATTTTTTTGTAAGAGCTTTTAAGGCAGTGTTTTGTCTGCCTGATAATAGCTCATATTTCCATTGGGATTTGATAGTTAGTTATAAAGCACATTATCTCATTCGATCTTCGCAACAATCCTATGAGGTATGCACTAAAAGCAATATTACCATTATCCTTTTACAGATGAAGAAACTGAGCCCAAAGTTGAACAATTAGTTTAAAAAAAAAAAAAAAAAAAAAAAAGGTAAAGTTAGAGCTAGAAGCAGGTCTAACTTTTTTTTTAATCATCCCTGAAACAGATTCTTTTGCGCACCCCCCCCCCCAAATGCTTCACTGCTGACTGACTGACTGGAGAGGAAAGATGGGACACCTTTCAGGACACCTGGAAAGTTAATTCAGGATAGGCATTGAACATCCTCTCCCTGTACTAATGCTATGTTGCTAGGAGCTGGGTGGGGTGCAATAAGGTATAATAGTACCAGCCACAAAAGGGTTAAAACATCTCTCTCTCCATTAAATGTCTCCAATAGTGGGGTTTTCATGAGTGTCTCTTGGGGAGATATTCCCTCAGTCTCATATATCTATCTTGCCTTTAGGAGATGTTCAGCCTACATCTGCTTCTTTCTCAATCCTTTCCTCCCTGGGGGATCTCCAGATTCTTCCTATCTATCTCCCTTCTCAGAACCTTCTGCCTTTCACATACCTGTAGGTGGTTATTGGATTCCCCCTTCATTAGTGACTCTAAGCTAAATCTATTTAATTGTTTTGATGTTGGTTCAGAAATCATCCCTTCCAGTCATTCCTGTCACCTTCATCAGAACTTTCTCTGTCTGAATGGGGAGTTCTGAGTTGAAAGCTGCAGAGTATCCCTGAGGCTGTTTCTCCTTCTAAATCTCCTGTGTACAGTCCCCCATCATATCCAAGACTTCCTCCTTACCCAGGCAGCCCCTCTAGTAGAATCAATGATACTAGAGGCATGTGATTAACTGCCCCTAAGGGAGAAATTGTAGTGTTTTGGGTTTTTTTGTTTTGTTTTGTTTTGTTTTGGCTAGAACACTATCCAGGTAGCAGGTATGTAGTATTTAGCAGAAGACTGTCTACAGCAAGGAAGAGGGAGACTAGACTCTGATGTTAGTTACAGTTGTGCTTGGACTAGTAAAGGGAACAACTTTCCAAGAAGATTTGAGGAAAGAAACAATTTCCCCCCGATCCTGTCCCACAACTTTTGGTATGAGTGGAGAGAGCCTCACGTGTGATCCTGGACTAGTCACTTAACCCTGTGTGCCTCAGTTTCCACATCTGTAAAATGAGCTGGAAAAGAAAATGGCAAACTTGCCAAGAAAACATCACTTGGTGTCATGAGAGTTGGGTATGACTGATCAAACAACAATCCACAACAACAGCCACAACAAAAGGGGGGATCCATCCCTCTCCTTTATTACATAGTATGTGGTCCCTACTCCTAGCCAGGAAGCCCACAGACCTGCGGCCAAGCCTCTGCTATCATTTATTCATCGAACTTCCTGGTAGTCAGCCAAGAGGAGGCAGCAAAGGCAGGGCCAGACCTCTGGTGCTCTTGTGGTGAAAGGAGCCCCTTAACACTGTTCTCCTGTTGGGGTTATGGCCAAGGGCATCAATAATTGAGAGGCAGAAAGAGTCAGCCTCTGCTAACCTGCCTAGTGTGGGCAATCCATGCCAGTCTGCATTGCGTGTATAATTTTTCCTTCTCTCTCCCCAGGAAAAAGCAGGATGTAGGAGGCAGAGGGAGTCCCTCATGTGTAGTTATGCATTCGAAGATCATCAGGGCTGAGTCCTCCCTTCTGCTCTTTTCTCATCACCTACTCATTTTGCAAAAGGAAGCCAATAAGACAGGTTTCTCTCTCCCTCCTTCCTTTCCACTCTCCCCACACACACCAATTCCCTCATTATAGCCCTGATATACCCAGCTGGAAGTCTCAGCTATAGGTTGATGATAACCTAAATTCCTTACATTTGTCTAGCACTTGTAACTCTTCAAAGAACAGAGGTGGAAAAGCAGGAGGGCACTAGCTTGTCCTTCCCTGGCCTGTGACCAGCAAACCTTTGACCCAGGTCTGGATGGTCTCCCCTGCCTCTCATGCAAAAGTGAACAGCAGAAGCTGAGGAACTTGGGATAAAGTTTCCTGGATGAAGCCCAGAGTTACTAAAAGTTAGAGCCCTAAAGAAGAAAGGAGCTTTAATGAGATTGGAGCATTAATGGGGTTGGATTTAAAAGTTCTTTCTATTATGCCCAGGGAAGGCAGTTTTGTAGGCTGATCACTGGCCTGTGAAGAAACCTCTACCTGATATGCTGACAGCCGGGCTCCACCTCAGTGGGCTTAGCCCTGGGAAATAAGCAGATCCCTTTTGCTCTTTCTTCCTGCAAGGACACCTGGGTCTCCAGCTGGGACAAGTCCTCTTGTCTCCCCGCCCCCCCAGTCCTTCCCCTGGTTGGTGCATCTCCAATGTTTCTTCCTTTTCCCCATTTTAAATCTAAAATGAGAACCAGAGGAAATGAGGAGATAGTGGCAATTCATTTATGAACTGCATTGTGTTGGGAGCTCTTAATTAGAACTAATTAGACTAATTAACTTTCAAATGAGAATCTCAGATTTTTTTTCCTCTTCTCTCTCTCTTTCACTTTCACTCTTTATTTCTCTTTAAGAAATGAAATCAGGATAAATATTTGAAAGGCCCCATACATCTTGGGGCAGGCATTTAGAGAGCAAAAGCCCTCATGCCCAGAATACCCTTTTCCCCTCCTTTCTCCCTCTTAAATTGAAAAGCTGTGGACCCTGTATTTGTTTGTTATAGGAAATTAGGAGCAAGAAGTGGCAGGTGGGAGAGGAAGGTTTGTAAATTCCTTTCCCTGCTTCAGAGAAGGTCAGTGGTGTCTGTTAAGTAGAGATGGAAGTTAGAAACAGATTAAATGAGAGAAAGAAGCTGTACTGTTTAGATTTGCATATGGAAAGGCAGGGGAGAAGACAACTGGACCCAAAAATCTTGTCCAAGGGCCCATAAACTTTTTTTTTTTTCTTCATGGACCTCTTTACCACTCTAGTGAATCTAGGGACCCTTTCTCATAATAATGTTTTTAAACACATAAAATAAGACACCGAATTACAAAACAAATTAGGTTGAAATCAAGTTGTTGGTTTTTTAAGTTAACAGAACCTAAATTAAGAACCTCTAACCCATATACTTCTGACCATTCTACCCATAGACAATAACCTTCCTCCTTCCCCTAAGCTCATTCATTTTATCTCCAACCAACTGCTAAACTTCTCAACTAATTCACTCAGAAGCAGTGAGGAGTGTCTTGGAAAGGAGCTCTAGGCTTAGATTTGCATTTAAGATACAGAGGTTCAAATCCCCACTCCACCATATATGAGTGATCCCTTCAGTTCCCGGTTCTCTCATTTATAAAACAAGGGAAGTAATACTTGAATAGCCTCCTTTCCTATTCCAAAGAAAGCACTTCGTAAACGTTAAAGCTTCACAAATGTGAGGTATATGGTTGTTAGATTAGTTCATTAAGAAATAGTGTTAATAGGACCAAAGTTGTGGGTTTGATCCCTGCCTGGACATTTTCATAAGAACACTAACAAAACTCTATTCTGTGACCAGAGAACACTGTTCTCTAAGGCCAGCAAATAGGAGTGGCAAAAATCATTCCAGAATACACATCTTACTATGGCATATGATAGGCCCTATTATTACCCTATAGAAGAAGTAGTACATTATTTGTAAGTCGTTCATCCCCCAAAACTCCAACATCCCATTTCAAGTAATATCCTCTCTACCTCGTGGGGACTCAGATGCTCCCATCTGCCTTTGCTCATTTTTTTTTTCCAGTTTTAGGATGAAGAACAATAGCTCAGCCTTAAAGGCTCCCTTTCTCCCCAGGCTATTGCCCCTACCATTCTTTTCTCCTTCCTATTTCCAATTGCCTACTAGCAAGCAATATTAGAAATTTTATCTCTGCAAAGTGGCAACAGATCGCCAACTCATTGCTCCTACCTCCTTATGTCTATCTTCTCTCAACTTCCCATACCCCATCCTACCCTCCCCAAGGCAGAGCCTGACCCAGTGTGACTGTTATAATTTAATCACATTAATAGACCCACTGGCCTAGGGTGACTTCAGCAGTTTTCTAGGTCAGCTATCTTTCCCCCTACTTTGCACACACCCCAACCTCAAACCTCACCACTCCTGATTTCCCCCTGACATGGAAGAATCCCTGACGCCTACACCTTCACAATCCTTATTGATTACCTCTCTGTTCCAATTGAAGCTGCAACAGTGATGGACCCAGGGAAGAATTTCTGGGAGCAGCAGGGGAGAGCATGGCGCCATTGTTGCTGATTCTTTAGAAAGTTCAGCAGGCTCAAGCCACCAGGTGGGAGTCCCACCTTACCCCATTCCATTCTTCTTCTTCTATACTCCCCCCTACCCAGCCTGCCTCCTCTCCTCCCTCGCTTGTTTATGTGGTTCAGCAGAAGGCTTGGACTTCTGTAAAGGCTCTGAGGAAGCAGGGGGCGGGAAGGGCTCAATCAGGCTGTCTGGATGCCATCTGGCCCAGAGACACGTACTGCACCTGGACTGGGAAAAGCCGGGCAGAAGAGCTGAACCAAGACCTGTTCTGCAGCTGTTCATCTCCAGTGGGGGATGGGAATGGATTGGAGAGGTGGGGTTTGAGAAACAGGGGTCTTCCATCTTCCAGGTGATATCTATTGCACTTCAGCGTCATAGTAGCAAAGGGGGTTTTCAGAGTTAGGATAAGATAGAAAACATAAGTCCATATTCTCTGATAAATCCAGGGACCACAGAATGCCTTGAACTAGAGAGCCTTGGGGCTATCCCTGCCCTGGCATGGCTCCTGGCATCAGTAGACAGTTAACTAGAGACATAATGTGTAGCCCCTATAGAGCAAGAAATGAGAGGTGCATTGTTTTCATATTCTTATAGCTATGAATTTCATGAATTAAGTAAATTTCCACTAGGATCTCCAATGCAGGAAATGCAGTTCTAACACCATCTATGTTCCAGGTGCTTGGTCAAATTCACCACCTCCCAAAGAGACAAGGATCATAGGATCATCAGTCTAGAGGTAGAACATATGATGCACTCAGAAGCAAGATTTGAACCCAGAACCTCTAGCTCAGTACTCTTTCCATTAAACTACATTTCCTCCTATCATTTCTAAACTTACCCCAAAATATTGAGAACAGACTATTTTCCTTCTTCTGCCTTTAAATGGCTTAAATCTCTAACCAATATAAGCTTGATGTACCCTGGATGTCTGCAGTAATTTGGCCTGATCTTGGTACCTGGTATCCCTTTAATATCTGCTGCTACCTTTTTGTCTCTCCCCCTCCTCTGTTGAGTTGCCAGCTCCTTTCTTCTCACATGATGAGTTTATGCAGTCTTTTATTTGTGAGTCAAATTATAACTTTTATTTTGACTAAACATGGCAACCTATACTAGTAGATGGGGTTTCTTCACTTGGGAATTCCCTAACAGTGAAATCACAGGATTAACTCCTCTCAAACAACATTCCATACTTAGTAGTTTAATCCATCATCCTTTGCAATTCTGTAATTACAGAGCTTGGGCTCAAATTGTGAAACTTTTGAGAACTTAAGGTCACCTTCATCCTAATGAAACACTAGAGGAAAACATTAATGAAGAATATGTGATGAACATATATAAATATATAGGACAAACATATTCTAAAAGCTAGCCAGATTGATTCTCTCATAAATTATTCCAGACTTTACAAATGTGCCACCATGTTAAAGTAATGGTTGCTATTTGATAAATTGGTCAACAGGTGGGCAAAGTCAACAGGCAAGTTTAAACTAACTTTTTTGTGGGTCGGGCTAGAGAAGTAGCTTTGGGTTCAAACTAGGACAGTAGGAAGTGGGATGAGGGGGAGCAGTAGAGGTAGTGGGAGAAGGCAGATGCCCTCAGAGCCAGCCTGGCCGGTTATGTTTCTCTGCCTTGGGAAATAGTAAAAATGAACCAATAATTTTTCTAGCTAAGTCCTCCACCAAAGATAATTTTTCTGACAAATTATCAGTTTTACTTTTTTCTCTTTACAATCACTCCTCTTCAGGTTGTAATCCTATCATAATATACCCAGTTTAACAATGCAGACTTTTTTTTCTTATTTTGGTGCTTTAAAAGACAAAGTAAATGTTTAAACATGAAAAGGTAAAGATCTTTAAGAAATAATGAAATAGGGAAGGGACTAAAGGAAACATCAGACTTACACCTTGAGAAGAGAGAGAGAAAAAATGTGTAAGGACTGAGATATCATTGACATGTCAGTAGCCCATACAGAATTCAACAAGGCAGAGTCATCGGATCTAGAGCCCAGTGCTGGCAGCTTCATAGCCTCTCACCTGCTTCCATGGTAGTTGGGCTGCTACTGCTACCTCAATGCCATTTATGACACTCCCCCCCAAAAAAGACAAGTACAAAAATGAGGGGGGCTGTGCTTATGAGTTGTAGTGAGTCCCCTCTTCCAATCTTAAAGTCAAGGCAAAACTTACCAGAGAAGAGGTTGAGAGAAAATTCTTCCCATAACCAACAGGTACCAATCACTATTGTTCTGACCTTCTTAGCAATGCCTGGATGATACCAACTTAATGAGTTGATTTTATATCCTCTCATATTGTCTGCCATGTTCCCTAGAACCTCAGGATCAGTTCCTAGTCTTTCTCCTAGTACCTTGTGTCCTGAGTTCTACCTAGTTTCTACTTTTTCTTCCTAGTTTTGTCTATTAATGTTTTAAAAATCTGAACCACAGTGACAATCATTTCAGAATGACCTTTCATTTCAGAATATCTTTTTGGATCCAAACACATGCAGCATATGTGTGATATTTATAATTATATATTTATACACACATATACATAGATGTTTATTTACATAGCACCTTATATGCCTTATCTAATCTTTACAACAACACTGTGAAGTAGATAGGACATATTATTATATCCATTTGTCAAATGATGAAACTGAAGATGAGAAACTTTTTTAAAAATTTTAAAAATTATATTATATAAAATATATAGTGTCTATAGTATTTTTTTCAAATACATCTAAACATTCAACATTCATTTTTATAAGACTTTGTGTTCCAAATTTTTCTCCTTTCCTCCTTTATCTCCTCCCTCCCCAAGATAGCAAGTAATCTGATATAGGTTAAATATATGCAATTCTTTTAAACGTATTTCCATATTTGTCATGTTATATATATTAAAAAAACCAAACCAAAAGAGAAATGGCCAGAAGAAAGAAAACAAACAAAAACGGTGAGAATATTATACCGAATCCATATTCGGTCTCCATAGTTCTCTGTCATTGACATTTTCCATCTCGTCTATTAAAATTGTTTTGAATCACTAAATTGTTGAGAAGATCCAAATCCATCAGCTGATCATCACATATTGTTGTTAGTGTGTACAGTGTTCTCTTGGTTCTACTCATGAGGCTAAGAGAAGTTGCATGATTAACCCAAGAGTATATAGATAATAAGAGCTATGACTTAAAGCTATTATTTCTTATTTCAAGTCCAGCACTCTTTCCACTCTACTACACTACTTCTCATAATAAGTCCCAGTCCTCAAAACAAGTATTATCCCGTTTCATGAAATTGAATTCCCAGAATTTATAAAAGACAATCTAATCCTTTTTGAGAGTATCCTCTATATGATCAAATTCCAAGGGCCTAGTGGAGCACCAAGTTCTTCATGTATGGTGATCATAGACTTATAGCTGGAAACTATAAGCTGAGAGGCTAATTCAACCTCCTCATTTTATGTAAGAGGAAACTGAGGTATATCTAGAGACCTGTGTTAAGTTCACACAGGTAATAGTAAGCAGCAAAATCAGGTTTCGACTCAAGTCTCCAATTCCAAACTCAACAATGTTCTCAATTATACTATCTACTCCCCGAAACTGAAAAGTTTACAGAGAAGACCCTTCTCAATTCTCCTAAATTCTAAAGAAGGGAAAAGTTAAGCTCTTCTTTCTGTTTTCTACCTGTCTAGAAAAGAATACAGTTCCTCATCTGCCATTTTTCTTAATGATATCATTTTTGCCACTTTATTCCATTCAAAATAGTGAGGACTAGAGCTAGATCTCCTCCTTTTCTGCCCTTAGAAAAATAAATATCAATTTCAGGATCCAACCACAGTGACATTCTTGCTTTCTGCTAGAAATTAAGAAAGGCCCTAAATGTTCAACAGGGAGTACTCTTAGAGTCACAGAAGGAAATCAGATTGTGATCTCTGGAATCCCAAAATAAAGTAAAGCAAATAAAAGAGTAGGGGAAATGTCCCTTAATGAATATAGGGAAATCATTTTTGTTTAACCTCAGGCTGAACCTCTCTATTTTCTAGGACACAGTTTGATTCTTTTTTTTTTTTTTTTTTTTTCCTTAAAGCAATTGGGGTTAGGTAATTTGCTCAGTATCATATAGCTAGTAAGTGTCTGGGGCCAGACTGAACACAGATCCTCCTAGCTCCAGGGCTGGTGCTCCATCCACTGTGCTACCTAGCTCTCTGCCCCCCTCATCCCAGAAATTCTTAATTTCTATAAAACCTTTGACCTCAAAGTTCTGCCCCAGATTTTCCTTTTATTTTGACTCTTACTCCATCTTCTATAACGAAGAATTCTGACTCGATGCCTATTGTCTATTTATTTATAGAAATATTCTGTTTCACAGTGTATTAGACCAGAGGCTCCTTGAAATCAAGGCTATGGTATTTTTCATCTTTATATACCTACAATTCAACACAATGCCTATCTTGCACATTTCTTGTTGTTCTCATGCCTGACTTTTGTGACCCCATTGGGTTGGGGGGGGGGGTTGTTTGTTTTTTGCAGAGACACTGGAGTGACTTGCTATTTCCTTCTCCAGTTCATTTTACAGATAAAGAAACTAAGGCAAACTGGCTTAGGTGACTTGTCCAGGGTCACACAGCTAGTAAGTGTCTAAGGCCAGATTTAAACACAAGATGTGTTTTCCTGACTGCTCTATCCACTGATACCCTGTCCACTTTAGCTGTTTCTTTGTACACAGTAGGGGTTTAATAAATTTCTATTGTGTATTGAATAAAAAATGCCCATCTTGCCAGACAATATTTATTTTCCATCTATATTTTCCTAAACATGCTTTACTTTTCTTCTCTGTTCTTCTAGTTTGTAGGTTGTTTTTGTTTGTTTGTTTTGTTTTGTTTTGTTGTTTTTGGTGGGTTTTGTGTTTGTATGTGTCCTCATTTGGTTTGTCCTAGTATGGGTTTATTACAATAAAAATTGGCGTTTAAATTGTTTTTACTGCTTTGAAATTTCCAAAATACTTTGTATATGTTATCTCTGAAAGGCTGGGGGTGGGGTCAATTGAGTCAAATACCCCACCCTACCCTTAAAATAACTAACTTGATGCTATGCATTTTGATAGCTTTTTTGGATGACAATACCTCTGTCAAATCAATCAATTATTTAAAGGCCTTAACCTACGTGCAAAAAGTCTTTAATAAATTTGGTAGGAGAAAATGCTTTTAACCATTGTATGAAATGAAATGACATGGTGCCAGAAACACATTGGAATTGGACAAAGAGTTCATCACTCCTAGTGGGGCTCAGGCAAGATAGTATGGGATTGGTATTCCAGTGGTGGATCAGCATACTAGTGGAAGTGGTGGAAATGAAGCAGCAAAGGGAATTACTTGGGCAAGGGGAGAACCTTTCTTTTCTCCCTCCTGTCACACATTGACAAGAGAAAGTTCATACAAAATTAGAGGATTTGGAACTTCCTATCTAAGGTAGGAGTGTCCTTAGAATAACAATTATTGCTAATGGCATCTGTATTGGCAACTTAGAAAGACCCACTAGACATCCTAAGAAAAAGTAGTTTTAGGATTTTATAAGAAGCCTAGCAGAAAGTGACAACTTACCTTAATGGGAACTTCATGAGGACCCCCTTCATCAAAGAGTAAAAGGACTTTTGGCAAGTAGGAGCTGTGAGTTATCCTTTTGCTACATATAGTTTCTAAATCTGAACTCCACTTCTCCTGGATTGTATATTTATTTGGGGAAGAATGTGCCCTTGTTCTAGGAAATGTTTTGTACTGAATCTTCTTATACTCCCTCAATAAATACTGGTTCCTAAAAAGATAATTTAAGTCTGGCTGACTAATTGATATCAATTGACTTCAATGGAGGAATATAGGAAAGGGGCTTATAAGTTATAGCACTAGAGAAACTACCCTTCATTCTACCAAATTTACCTTGGAACACCAGTGGTAAAAGTAACAAGTTATATTTTGGGGGCTTGACCTGCCCATGTGAATGTAGACCCCCAAACCTCACTATATGCCATTTAAGCCTTACAACAGCCTTGTAAAGTATTGTCTCCACTGTCAGACTAGGAAAAATCCTCAGAAAACTTAAATATATACAGCTATTAATTCTCAGAGTTTTTATTTGAACCAATATCTTTCTGACTCCAAGCCTAACACACTAGCTACTACATTTTGGTGCCTTCTTCACCCAGAGGAACATCCTCAAAGTAAGCAAAAAAGGTTTCTAGAGTAAGCCATTTTTGTGTTTGTCATGGGTTCATCCTCTATCAGCTATTCTCATGTTGGGTCTCCATTCTTTCTAGTTATATCCTTCCCTTTGCTCTACTCTTCTTCTTTCTCACCAGCCCCAGTTGTTTTGTCCTCTAAAATAGCCCAAAAGCTTTGTTAGCACAACTCAGTTCAAATGTCTGATTAGTCCTTAGGAGATCAAGGGGTCAATTTTCCACAGCTCCTTCCTCTCCATTTAACTAATTTAACTGCCCGATTGTTACAAATTTGATTTTATTATAGCTCTGCTTCTCAGTCCAATTGAATTACTAAAATCTCATTTTCTCAGAAGTGCTGAATATGTAATTAGAAGGAAAAATATGCTTCCATTTGCATGTTGGGAGTGGCTCATGCATGTGTGGATATTATGACATGAGATGGTATGTGAAGCTGTATGTTTATAGTTGGATATGGTTAGGAATTATTGTGACAAAGAGCAAAGCAGACATACTTTTTGAACATGTAGTTCATATACATCGGGGCAGTAATGCTTCCTCAGGCCTTGGGTTGTCCACCCCCTCCTCTCTGTGTGCAAGGACATGTGTGTGCACAGGGCATCATGATTGCAAAAGGGAAAAACCAAATTAACTCACCGATTACAAATTAAACAATATCTCTGAGCCATGGTAATTAAGGGGAAATTCAATTCCATTCTAATGCTCCATTATATTTGGTTCTGCGAGGTAAAGCTGGAAATGTGCAACCCTTTTAATTGGACCAGAGGTTACAAGGGAAAATGAACATTATCCTGAGGTTTGGCCTTCTTCCCTATCTCCCAGTTCTCAGCAGGGGCAATGAGGGTAGAGGGACACAGTGGAGAATTTTTTTTTCTGATTTGTTTTGTCCTGGGAATTTCTCTTCATCTGTGTCTCAAAAAAGCATATCCTTGAGGTAATTTTTTTTTCTTTGCAGCTTTGTTTTATTTCCTGATTGTAACTTCTGAGACAATGAACTTTTTCTGCTTCTTCTCACATCTTTTAGACTATGCTTTTCTCAAGCAGAAAGCAAGGGAGAGACAAAAGAGAGGCAATGAAGTTGGACTATGTTTGCTTTTTGGAAGGGAAAAATAACTCCCAGGGGCGTAACTGAGATGGAAAGACTACTAGGCTAATCGATCAGTCTGTTCTTAATGACATAGGGTAATAGATTTAGAACTGGAAGACACTGTAGGGATCATCGAAGCTAATTCCCTCATTTTGCAAAGAAACAGAGGCTAGTTTGTCCTCTATTCTAGAAGGGTATTTGGTTATAGAAAAAGTTAAAGTGTAGGGAGCAGCTCTGTCCTCAAGAGATCAGGTTAACATAGCCCAAAAGTAAACTTAGAATTGGACTTGGGGGTGGAATGTAGAGGAATTAAGATGGCAGAATAATCAACTAACGTGGGCTCTAGTATCGTCAAAAGACTGTGTTTGGGTATCAGGTCTGAGGCATGCTTAATTCAGTTTGTAGCTACCATGAATGAAAAAAGATTTCCTATGTTTTACTTCATATGTCTTAGACATCCATTGCCTTTTTTAGATCTAACACCTGCCCTGATTGGGGACCCCTCAGGTATTTCTCCAAATAAAAATGCCACTGAGGGAGCAGTCCTCTTGGATAGCAGGCCTGTATATTTGGAATGTGTACAAAAAGCAAGTATAAGTTTATATTTCAGTGTAAAAGAGAAGAAAAAAAAAAAAAAAAAAAAAAAAAAAAAGGTCAAGAGGGCCACAGATCCCAGAAACCCTGAAAGTTGTCTAGATGGTATATAGTAGGGAATCATCCAGTTCTGGACGTCACTTCCACAATAATCTGAAACACCATAGAGGAAAGAAAGGCAGTAAAAAATAATCATTTTTCTTAGAGCCAGAATTCTGAGTGTGAATCCTATCTCAGATATTTATTAGCTGTGAACCTGTGGTGAAGTTTTAACCCCAGTTTCATCATCTGTAAAATAAGGCTGATATCTGTCTCACAGGGCTATTGTTAGAATCAGATGAGAATGTATGGTTCTCAAATGATTATATAAATATTAGTTATTATGTACGTGTATAGTGAATAGAATTCTGAGGCTGGAGTCAGAAAGACTCATCTTTCTGAGTATAAAGCTGGCTTCACAAACTTACTAGCTGTATAATTCTGGGTAAGTCACTTAATCCTGTTTGCCTCAGTTTCCTTATTTGTAAAATGAGCTGAAGAAGGAAACAGCAAACCACTCATGTATTTCTGAAAAAAAAAAATCAAATGGAGTCACAAAGAATTAGATACAACTGAAAAACAAATGAACGACAATTATCATATAAGATTCGGGGCAAAAGAAATGTGTGTGTGTGTGCTTAGTTCTCAAAGTTCTGCCCACCAATATTTACCTTCAGAAAGCTCTCTTTTCTATAAAGTTGGAGAAAGATAGAGATTGGAAGGCCAGCTGTACAAGCCTCTAGCAGTCTTGCTTCATTGTGCCTGATATGTCATTTGTGATAACCACAAGGGCTGAGGAAGAGGGCCTGGGGTCCCCTCATCTGTGTCTCAGTGAGTATCTCTCTTGTAATTTTTTTTTCCTACCCTGCCTGGAGAGCATCGGTATACGCTAATACCAAGCTTTATCTACTCATTCTCCGGATAGCAGAAAATCCCCAGGGGCCTGAGCCAGACACTTTCACTTATCACTGAAGTGTTTCTCCAGCTCTGAAACAGCTCTGGGGAAGTGAGCCTAATAGGCTGCTAGCCTGCTTGCCCCTTCCCAAGGTGATGGAGCTGGCTTCCTGATTAGGTTTCTGTTTTATCAGCACTGCTGAGAAGTATAGTAGAAGTGACTTCTCTTGGGAAGACCCAACCGATCCCTCAGATGCATACAGATACACACATGCACACACACACACACACACACACACACACACACACACACACACACACACAAACTTTATTCCTTCATTGCTGTATTTGAAATCAGCTTTAGGGGTGGAATTTTTGTTTTAGTTTTGTTGTTGTTGCTGTTGTTGTCATGTATTATTGGTATTAAGGCATAACTTATGGTTGGGCACAGAGCCACCTCAATAGACATTGATGATGTTGATGGGTTCTGTGAGTAAATTGAATGAATAAAAGAAAACATTGTTTATTTATTAAGCACCTACTATGTTCAGTGCTCCCTGCTAAGTGCTAGGGAGACAAAGGCACTCATTCTAGTGGGAAAGAGGACACAGAGAAGAGCTTTCAGCTACAAGTGAGAGATGTAAAGAGCCCATCGTCCTTTGGGTGCAATGGCAAAGCAGATGGCAATGCATCTTTTTAAAATGTTGTTTCCACTGATAAAATCAAATCTATATATGCACATAGGGACATGTATAAAAACACATATGAGTGAGCAGGAAAAGATTTATCTGGGAAGGGTAGTAGAGTTTTTGGAATTCTGTTTTTCTCTCTATTTTAATGGAAGAGTCAAGCCTCAATATATTTTCTTCTAATTTCCCTTTTTCCAGCATCTAGTTTCTGTGCCCATAAGATCATAAATATGAGATATAGAAAGGACTTTATAAATAATCTAGTCCCAACCAGATCTTCCTATTTTGAAGATGAAGGAACTGAGACCCAGAGATAGGAAGCATTTTGTCCAAAAGCAGACAAATAGTATCAGAACTGAGACTAGGACATAGATCTCATTGCAGTGATCTTCTTATCACACCTCACAATTTTGCTTTTGATCTCAGGTCTGTTCCCTTTCTCTTCTTTCACTGCTGAGAAATGAGGGATTAATTAAAGATGGGGAGGACAATGATTCTCCAGAAGTCATCAGGGCATGAGCATAATATTTTTAATAGGTTTTTTTTCAATTATATGTAAAGATAATTTCCAACATTAATTTTTACAAAATTTTTAGTTTCAAATTTTTCTCACTCCCTTCCTCCCTCCCCTCTTCCTAAAATGGTGAGCAATTTGATATAGGTTACATATGTGCAATTGTGTAAAACATTTTTCCAAACATTAGTTATAGTTGTGAAAGAAGAAGCAGATCAAAAAGGAAAAACCATGAAAAAAATAAAGTGAAATTGCAAACTTTAATCTGTATTCAGAATTTAGGCAGTTTTCTCTCTGGATATGAATAATATTTTCCATCATGAGTTCTTTGTAATTGTCTTGGATCATTGTATCAATGAAAAGAATTAAGTCATTCTAGTTGATCATTACACAATGTTGCTGTTATTGTATACAATGTTTTCATTTCACTTTGCATCAGTTCATATAAGCCTTTCTGGGTTTTTCTTGAAATCTTCCTGTTCATAATTTCTTATTGCACAATACTATTCCATTACATTCATATTCCACAGCTTTTCTTAAGGATTCTTTAAGACAATTGGCATTATTGTCCCTTTCTACAAAGAGTAGGAATTCATGGCTTTTTATGTTACAGTTAAAAACTGATTCCTTTATGGGAGTTCATGATTCTACTATAGGGATGACAAGAGGAAAAATAAACCAGAAAATGTCACGGTCCTTAGGGAAATTTTAAAGAGTTCATTGCTCTCATTTCCCTACCTTAGGGCAGGGGAGAATAGGCAGAATAGACAGCTAAAACTGAGGTCCTTGGACCTTGTTTACTTTCTAATATTACAGCTCAATATTTCTCCTTTTGAAAATATTTTATAAATAAATACACACACACACACACACACACACACACACACACACACACACACTCCCCAGACTGGAGTATGTGTATATGAATACCCAATTTTGATGGTTCAATGGGGAGTCTAGGGAATAGAAAGAAAAGACAGAGAGATTCATGTGTAGGAATTCCTGTTTTCCTTTTCCAGAAGGATTAAAGAAAGAGAACCGAACTTGAAATCATAGAATCTTAAGAGTGGAAAGGGACCTCAGAGGCCATATAATCCAACCTGGATTAAATGGTAATACTTTATTCAACATACCCAGCAATGAGCTAGAAAAAGAAATGGCAAACTACTCCATATCTTTGCCAAGAAAATCCCAAATAGAGTCACAGAGAGTCAAACAAGATTGAAATCACTCAACAACAAAAAAATAAGTTCTGAATCCATCTAACTTTACCATCCTCTAGTCCACATATTTCTATTTTGTCCAGAAAGACAGCTTGACCTTATCAAATGTTTTGCTGAAATGTAAGTATACTAATGACTATAAAATTCCCCTAATCTGTCACTGTGGTAACCCTGTCCACAAATGAAATTAAGCTAATCTGGTATGACTCTTTTGATGTAGCTATATTGTGACTACTTCTTACTTCCAAAACAATCATTTTAATATGTTATAAAATTTTTTACAAGATGAGGCAGCTAGGTAGTAAAGTGATTAGAGGACCAGCCCTAGAGTCAAGAGTACCTGAGTTAAAATGTGACCTCAGATATTTACTAGTTGTATGACTCTGGGCAAGTCACTTAATCCCAACTGTCTTCAAAAAAAAAATTGCTAGGAATTGAAGTTAAACTCACTGGCTTACTTTTTTTTTTTTTTTGGAGAGAATTCTTCACATCCTTTTCTTTTATCATTCTTACAGCAAACTCTAGTTAGTTACTCCACCACTTCTGTTTTGTCTTCCCTTTCTTCCTTTTGTGCAGTACTGAGCTTATAATTAACAGTACAGCTATATACTGTCCTCCACTTTTGAATCCCCTACCTCCTTGTCCTATAATTGCTCATATATATTAAGAAACCTTAATCCTTGATTAAGATTTTTTTGCTCTACTATTGTCTATCTACCCAGGTTACTTATACCTTCGGAATCCAATACTTAACGTGCAACAAGAAAATTGGATTTACACACATACATTGTATCTAGGTTATACTGTAACACATGTAAAATGTATGGGATTGCCTGTCATCTAGGGGAGGGAGTAGAGGGAAGGAGGGGAAAATTTGGAAAAATGAATATAATGGATAATGTTATAAAAAAAATTACTCATGCATATATACTGTCAAAAAATTTTATAATTATAAAATTAATTAAAAAAAAAAGATTTTTTGCTATGCTTAATGCTACTAGAAATCATCATACAATTGTGGATATTGGGTCCACTCCTACACTGATCTTTCCCACTCTCAGCATAAGACTTTGCCCCTCTTGGAAAAAATAGTCTTTCTGGCCTGGAGAGACTTACATGAACTGGAGCTAAGTAGAGTGAATAGTACCAAAAGAACATTGTATACAACAAGAAGATTATGTGATGATTAACTGTGATGGGCTTTTTTTTTTAAATAATGGGGTGATTCTGGCCAATTCCAATAGACTTGTAATGGAGAGAGTCATCTGTATCCAGAGAGAGGACTGTGGGGATTGAATGTGGATAACAACATAGTATTTTTGCCCTTTTTGTTGTTTGCTTACTTGTTTTTTTCTCTAATCTCCCCCTTTTTGATCTGATTTTTTCTTGTACAGCATGATAAATGTGGAAATGTGTTTAGAAGAATTGCATATGTTTAACCTATATTGTATTATTTGCTGTCTAGGGGAAGGGGGAGGAGCAGAGGTAGAGAGAAAAAATGGAACACAAGGTTTTGCCAAGGGTGGATGCTGAAAATACCTTTGCATGTATTTTGAAAAATAAAAAGCTATTGTTAGGAAAAAAAAAAAAAAGAAAATATAGTCTTTTAGCCTTCTCCTTGACTGTATTCAGGGAGGGCTAGCACCTCTATTTTCAGGACTTGCTGAGTTTCCACCTGTCACCCAACTCACCTGTGGCTCCAAGAAACTATTGCATGCTTAGCAGCTACACCTGAGAAAAACCATCTTGGCAGATGGATTAACCCAGGCTGAGGGTGGCTGATGGGCTTCAAATCCACAGGAATTAAAGGGATGCCTACCCCAAGCACATGAAAACTTCTCCCAAACGAGAACAATTTATTCCAACAGAAGTGAAGGTGTCTGAAGCAAGTGCTATGGAGCCTTAGAGCTTGGTCAGATATCAATGATGATGTCAATCCTAGGCTGAATCCTAGGCTCCCACCACTTATCTTGATTTTTGTCTTATCACTGGACTTCGATTACTCTGGAAGATTGAATGAGCCTGATGATTTTGTGCAACTCTTCACTAAAATCCAGTTCATCAACAAGTCACCCCTTGAAGTCACTGGTCCTCTTCCAACAACATCTTCTCTTTTCTCATCTTCTCTCCAATCTTTACTTATTTACTTGCCCCTTAACTGACATATTCAACCATGCTCAAGTCTCTCAATCCTTAATTAACTTTCATGTCACCCTGCTTAGAGCTCTTTTCCGTTCTCAGCCAAATTCTGTCTATTCTTCTTGCCTCTATTGCTTTACCTTTCACTCACTTTTCTTTTTTATTATTATTACAACTTTTTATTGGCATTACATATGCATGGGTAATTTTTTACAACATTATCCTTTGTACTCACTTCTGTTCCAATTTTTTCCCTTCCCTCCCTCCACCCCCTCTCCTAGATGGCAAGCGTTCTTATACATGTTAAACATGTTATAGTACATCCTAGATACAATATATATGTGCAGAACTGAACCTTTTGCCCACTTTTCAATCATCAACTTGGTTTCTGACCACTCAAACTGCTTTCTCCAAAGTTGCTATGAATTTATTAATTTATAAATCTAATATCCTTTTCTCACTTTTCATTCTTCTTCATCTTTCTGCAGTATTTGATACAGGTGGCCAAGCTCCTTTGTGAATATTCTTTTCTTTCTATTTTCTTACTATTTGATATGCATTATACATACAAAGACATGTGAAACATTTCTATGCAATATTTTGTTTATGAGAAATATACTTGAAACATAAAGATTCATACAGAATTAAAATAAGATGCTAGGGCAAAATCAATTATTTTTCCAATAACCTTATTCTCTTTTCACTCACTTTCACACATTGCATACATAAATTACTAAGACTTATTAATTCTTCTCTACATCTCTCACATTTGTCTGCTTCTCTCTACTCACCATCCTGGAATGGCCACAATTCTAATTTAGACCCTTATTACTTCTTGTTTGGACTACTGAACTAGTCTCCTAATTGGTCCCCTACTTCTTGTCTCTCCTCCCTTTCTAATGTTTCCTCTACATAGCTGCCAAAATAATCTTCCTAAATTACTAGTCTGATCATGTTATCTCTTTATTCAAGAATCTTCAGTGTCTCCCTCTTGCCTCCAGGATAAAATACAAACCCTTTAGTATAGTAATTAAAGTCCTTCAAATTCTAACTCTAGCCTTCAGCCTTTCCAGACTTATTTTTATTACTTTTCTTCAGATCCATGACCCTATTTTACTGAATTCAGCATTCCTTTTTCTCTTGCCTCCACATCTTGAACTGACAATAGCCTTGAATACAGTTCCTTTACATTTCTTCTTCCCATTATCTTTAGCTTCCATTGAAATTTCAGATCAGTTGCCATCTCCTACAGGAAGCTTTTCCTGATTAGGGATTAGGGGATTCCCTTAGTATTCTCTCCCTTTTCTCAAATTATCTTACACTTACATATCTGTGCAAAT
Organism: Sminthopsis crassicaudata; assembly: GCF_048593235.1. Lineage (NCBI taxonomy): Eukaryota > Metazoa > Chordata > Mammalia > Dasyuromorphia > Dasyuridae > Sminthopsis > Sminthopsis crassicaudata. The sequence goes on along the minus strand of NC_133620.1, from coordinate 315,395,247 downwards.
ATTGTATTCCCTTTTAATAGAATGTGAGTTCCATGAAGAGAGACTTTTCTGTTTTGTCTTTATATCCCCAATCCTTAGCACAGTACTTTACAAATAGTTTGTGAATTGTTTGTTGAATTGAAATCATTTCATCCACCTTAGCAGCACTCATTCTTTCTTTGCTATTCCCTTTGCATCCAACATAGATAAAAGGGACCTTTCAGTCTTTAGCACTAATCACTAAGCTTAGCTCAATCTATGTGTTAGTTCTCCTGACACTATTATTGAAGGGTTGTGTCACTTTTTTGTATTCATGTTCCTTTATTTGACCTTGCTTCCATCTTCTACACATTATTTTTTTTTAATCTAAGTTAGTAGAAGAATCCCCTATGAATCCACATGGGTCTTTTTAGACTTCTTGACTTCTCATCAGAATAGTTTCTGTTTGTACCTTCAGAATCTCCGTCTCTCTTATAATGACTACTTGTATAGAATTTTAGACCATGGGATCCCATCTATCCTTTCTTTAAATCTAATCAAAAGAGTGTGGTTTGATTCTTGGTTTTATCTTTTGTTTACTTTTTTACATTTTTAACATTTATTCTTCAAAATACTAAGATAAGATAGTAAGAACAGTTGGTACAAAGAATCCAAGGGAAAGTATTCTTAAACTAGCTCATGTTCTTTTTTTAATAATAGCTTTTTATTTTCAAAATATATGTAAAAATAGTTTTCAACATTCACTCTTGGAAAACCATGTGTTCCAAAATCTTCTCCCTCTTTTCCCCCGCCCCCGCTCCTAGACAGCAAGTAACCCAATATGTTAAACATGTGCAATTTTTTCTATACATATTTCCACATTTATTATGCTGCACAAGAAAAATCAAATCAAATGCTCATGTTCTTAAGGGAGAAAGAAAACAACTTACAGAAGTTGCTAGAAGTCCTTTTCTCCATTTGTAGATTTCCTACAAAACTCTTAGACAAGTTGCCTTTCCTCAATGTGTCTAGTTTGTTTTTAACTTTAAGTGCAGACACTGTCACTATTCACTGCCATTCCAGAGACACAGGTTCCCAATGAAAAATCCAAATCTTTTCACCTTTTGAAATTCGAAAGGCCATGTTATGTTCCAGGGTGAAGAAAGGAGGATGAGGCAAAAGCTTTATTCCTCCTTTAACCAAAAAAAAAGGCTAGGATGAACAACTTTCCAGTCTGTTGAATGTCCATATAATTCTAGATTTTAAACTGACTTGCTATTTCATGAAAAACATATAGGGAATGACCTGGTGTACTTTAGTTTAAAGCCTCTATTTGATTCAATAAAGATTTTCTCACCTGATAAAGATATCATGAGTATCTTGTTAGTTACTTTAAGTGGAATGAGATGATTGATTGTTTGACTGCTATTACCTAGACTGTTACACTTTCAATGTCAACAAAACAAGAGAAAGACCCTCAGCAAGTTGAATACCCTCCTATGGCTTATATATAAATGGTCATGGGCAAAAATCACAAATTTGTGGTTATGCATAGATGAATTTTCATCTGCTTCATTGGAGAAAATACTTGCATCTGTGAGATAACAGATTGGATTAATAGACTAATGGATTCTCAGTTAAAATGAATAATTGGGGAAGCTTGAAGAGAAGAGGGAAGTCCTAACAAATCAACATGCTACCCAAGGAGGAGTTTGGAAGGAGAAGTAAGTCTACCCACTTGATTCGGAAATGAACAGAAAAACAGTGCATGGAAATAAGATTCAGATCATTTTTTGTTCTAAGTAGCAAGAACAATCTCCTTCTTATTTGGAATCTTGATTTATTAATTCATTGCTCCTAAAACATGAGGAGCCCTACAAGGCTCAGGGTCCCAATTGGTTCTGCTCCTGAAATAATTTTTTATCTTATTCTCTCATTTCTTGCTTTATGTGCTTTTCTTTTCTTTATTTTTTCTCCAGTTTCCTCTCCTACTCTTTTAATATTTCCTACTCCTTCCTCCCCTCTTCTTTGCTCATCCCTCAAATCTTTTGGCATTTACCAACACCTGGAGATATTGCTTAGACCACCTTGGATTAGAATAACTTAATGTGGTAATGATGATTGTGATGATAGATTTACAAGACACTTTCTTCACAATGTTTTTTTGAGATTGGACACTTTCTTCCAACAGTTCTTGAGATAGGGAGCATGAATATTATTATACTCATTTTTCACATGAGGAAGCTGAGACTTACTTAGAGAGACAATGTGTTTTGAAAATTAAGATTTGATCCCAGGTCCCCAGTTATAAGTTTAGCATTTTTTTTTTTTTTTTTTTTTTTTTTTTTTTTTGCTATACAATGCTTATCGGAACGTAGCCTAGAGTTTTCATTATCCATTACTATATTTTAACTGAAATAGCAACAAACACAGTATGACAGAGAGCTAGCCATGGATGCAAGATCTGCATCCAAGTGCTGCCTTAGACATATCTACTTGCTGGGAGACTTACATTCAAGGCCTTGATCAATTCTCTATCATCTTATTACATCACCGAAATTGCAGATTGGGTTCCCAGATCCCAAAAGAAGATGACTGAAATTGAGGCTTCTAAAAATCATGTTGTATAAGAATAGTTGAAAAAACTGGAAATGTTTAGCCTGGAAAAAATTAGAGGGGAAGACTAGTTGAAATAGTGAAAAGAATGTTCTTGTTAAATAATGTTTCAAAAGACAGAACAGAACCAGTTGTTAGGAGGCAGATTTTTATTCAATATTATTCAATAACAACAAAAGGTATTCATCAGTAGAATAATCTATCTCTCCAAGTAGTGAACCTCTTGTCCCTAGATGTATTAAAGCAAAAGTCAGTGACTGCATGTTCTATAAATGGAAGTTTTGCAGAAAGTAGTTGTGCCAGACCAAAGATGGCTAAGACTCAAATTCAAGACAGATACACAAAAATGGATTAGATTCTTTGGGAAAAGAATATCTGGAAAGCAATTTGGGCTATCAGATGAAAGAAAATTTTAACTTGTTCTTCTAGGCCCTAGAGAGCAACCAGGGACATATATAAATTGTATAGAGAAATGCAGCCACATTTCAAAATAAATGCAGAACAATTTCAGGGGAAGAGAACGATAATAACTCAGGAAATGGGGGGAGGGATCAAGAAGAGTTTGTGTAGAAGTTAGGAATTAGACAAAGTAGAGGTGAGAGCAACTAGATGGCACAATGGGTAGAACCCCTAGACTGCAGTTAGGAAGAGCTGAGTTCAGATCCAGATTCAGATACTGTTAGGTGACTTGGCAAGTCACTTAACTCTGTCTGCCTCAGTTTCCTCATCTATAAAAATGAATTAAATAAGGAAATAGCAAATCACTGCAGTATATTTGCTAAGAAAACTCAAAATGGGGTCATAAAGAGTCAGATGAGATTGAAGCAATTGAACAAGCAAAAGGTGAGAAGGGAAAGCATTTTGGATATGAAGGACAGTTATATACAAAATCAAGAGATGAAATGTTATGTACAGAGGACAGCAGTCAGTCCACTTTGGCTAGAACATGAAGTACATAATAATATATCAGTTTGGAATGGTAAGTTGGAGCAGGTAAGAAAGGTTCTGAATTCCAATTACAGAAATGGATTTTTTTACAAAGGTAATAAAGAACCACCAAAACCTCTTAATGAATGACAGAATATCAATTTGGCAACTATATAAAAGTTGAATTAGAGAGGGAAGATATTAGAAATAAGTTATTATGGTAATCCATATGAAAAGAGATGAGAGCCGGAATTAGGTTGGTAGTATTATGAATGGAGAGGAACTGAAGTGAGATACTGTGGTAAATTAAGATTGAATAGCTGGTAAACTAGCAGGAAGAGTTAATCCTACATTGTGAACCTGGGTGGCAAAGAATGGTACCTCAATAGAAATAGGGAAGTTAGTGGGAAAGAGTCTATTTGCTACTTTGAGACATGTCTAGTTTAAGATGTTTTTGGGATTTCCAGGTAGTCATTTATGAAAAAGAACCAGAAATAAGGAGATTATAGTCAATTATATAGGTCTGAGAATCCTTTGATAGAGAGGAGTAAGTATCTAAGATAAGAACCCAAATCAGTCCTTATGAGGCACATTATGGAAAGCATCTTAACTCTGTACCTTGGCTTGAATTGTCATAATAACAAATATTTAATTGGGGGAAGGGGCAAATGGTGCTGATTAGGAGAGCCTCTGATTTATTTAACTTGATGGATTTTGTAGGGCATAGACATAAGTTGGTAAAGACATTGCCCATGTAGTTTTGCTTGCACCCTAGCCCCTTGACAAGTGGACATTAGTAACTCTTCTACTTGGTCCCTAATGACTGAGGCTTTCTGCAAGATGATTCAGGACTAAGAATCAGGAGGATGAGGAAATACAGGAACTGAGAAAAAAGACAAAGCATAGTTAGTGAGACTCATATTCTCTTCTAGATGGCAAAAGAAACACTGTAGGCCAAATTCAAGTGTGCTTTAAGCCAGGAAGACTTCTTGTAGCCAAGAAATGCTCCATGATAGTCATTCTTCAGTCACAGGCAGAATGAAAAGTAGAAGAAGGAAAAACTCATATCATAACCTGGGACTGGAAATTTGATAGAGAGAAGAGAAAGAGAGACAAAGAAAGTGGAGAGAATAGAGAGAAGAAAAGGAGAGAAGGGAGAGACAGAAACTGAGAAATAGAATGAGAGAGATAGAAACGAGGTGCATGCTGTAGGGAATGGAATAGAGCCATTGCTAGCAGCCTCAGGTGCCATTTAGTGCTGTGCCATAGATCACCTCTATTCTAAACAGTTCCACCCAGCTCGGGCCACTTGCTTCCAACCTTCTCTGACTGCATCCAAGCGAACAGTATCTGAAGTGGGCCACAGGCCAGGTAAAGCTGCAGACAGCCACTGTGGCTCTCTGTTTTTTTCCAGTGATAAAAGCTATTCTCAACCCAGTAACCAATACAGAGCTGTGCATACCCAGCCAGACCAATAATACTCATTGCAGCCTTAAGAGTAGGGTAGTGTTTGGCTTACTAGCTCTCCAGGGCTCTCTCAGTAGGATCCCTTCCTATTAGCAGGAGGAGGACAGGAAGAGTGGGGGTAGGTTGAAGAAGGTGCTGGAGCCTGCAGATATCATGTAGATTTGGGGTTTCTGAATAGTTCCTAAAAAAATAAAAACATAGGAATTAGAGATAGAAAAAAAAAAAACTTTCAAATTATTCAGTATCACCCCTTCATTATACTGATAAGGAAACTGAGGCACAGAGATAAGAATAAACTTTCCTAAGTATTACATAAGTAGTAAACAATATAATTGATGTTCAAACCCAGGTCCACTAACTTTAAATTCGTTAATTCTTGGATGCTTAGTAGTAGTAGTAGTAGTTGTTGTTGTTGTAGTAGGCTGAAGCTGTCTAGACCCATCCAAATCCTCAAGCTTATCAGAGTTCTTCCACAACACCAGCACTGTCACCATTGGAACACCAACAAGAAGCCAGTAAACAATCAACCTAGTATTCTGGGAAAGCTCATGCAGCTTGCTGGGTGCATTCAGCTCTGCCTACTATTTCTTCCCTGGAACAGGACTGTGGTAGGAAGTAGCAATAGCTTTAGCTCTCCCTTAGGAGAGGCAGGATCTCAAGTTCCAAGAGTATATTCTGCAAAACAATTGCAGATCTTTACTGGGAGGAATTTTCACACCAGAAAACTCCCTGCAGCAATGAAATCACAAATAATAGAAAGGAAGGAAGGAAGGAGGGAGAGAGGGAAGGAGGGAGGGGAAGACATAAAAGGCTGAATGAATGAATATATTTGCCTATCTCTGTACATTTTACATATATTCCACTCCAGATAATGCATAGGCCAGAGGATTTCAATGGTCAGGCACTGGAAGGGCTAGGGTAGAGAAGATGTGTCACAAATAGAATGTACAGAAGCCTGGGATCCAAAATGTCTAGAAGGTAGAGATAGAAAGGAGATGAAGTCTAGGTGAGTCATCTACTAAGTAAGCAAGTAGTGGTGCAACCAGATGGGGATCCCCAATTTAGAGGGACACAACAAGGGGGCCAGATAGCTTGAGTTAGGAACACATGAGTTCACAAATGTGACCTCTGCACTTACTGTATAACCCTAGGCAAGTCATTTAACTCTGTTGGCCTTAGTTCCTCATCTGTAAAATTAGCTGGAGAAGGAAATAGCAAACCACTCCAGAATTTTTATCAAGAAAACCCCAAAAGGGATCATGAAGAGTCAGATGAACTGAAAAATTAGTAAACAACAGAAGATGGTACAGTGGATAGAATGCTATGCTTGGAGCCAGGAAAACTTGAATTTAAAACCTGCTTTATTAGCTATATTTATTAGCTGTATAATCCTAAACAACTTTCCTCACCTGCAAAAGATGGGATTTCAAATGAGATAATATAATGTAAAGCACTTTGTAAACCATAGAAAGCACTATAATTATTAATTATTATCTTACAGATCATCTAGTCATATTACAAATGGGAAAATTGAGACCCAGATAGGTATAGGGCAACTCAACAGGATCATTCAGGGGGGTAGCAAGAATTAGAAGCCAGATTTACTGACTGTTGTCACCAGTGCAGCTTGTTCCCAGATCTAATGCTACAGGAGTTTGATGGGGGAATTAAAAGGGAAATTCTCTGTGCCTATGCATGGAAAAAAAAAAAAAAAGGGAAAGAAACCACCACCAAATTCACTACTTTGGATACAAGGAGATTTCCACCTCTTAGAATTCCTGTTTTCCAGCAAGCCTTAGCTTAAATGCCACTTCCCACAAAAGGCCTTTCCTACTCCTAGCCTCAGTACTCAACCCACATTCCCCACGTCTACATGTACTACCTAGTTCATCTCTAAAACCCCATAACAAATAGGATTATTTCTGAGTCAGATGAGGCAACAAATACTTCCCCAATATCTAATTCTGCAAGGTGTTTGGCCCCCTTGTTGATCCCATCTGAACTGGGGATCCTACCTGGTTGAACCATTACTTACTTACTTAGTAGTGGCTCACCATACTATTTGTGACACATTTCCTCCACTCCAGCCTTTCCAGTGCCTGGCCATTGTACTTATTTTGATCATATTTTGAATTTGTAGAGAGGTAGTGTGGAATAATTGATGAAGCTTGACATCATCATCAGGAAAACTTGAGTTTAAATTCTGCAACTGATGCATACTTGATTGTATGACCCTAAGCGCAAGTCAACCCAGGCAACACCCCAATTCTATATCTGTATAATAATTGTATGTCTCCATTGGTAAAAGGAATTTCCTTACCAGGGAAGTGGTGCAGGAGGAGAAATAAAATTAGCTTATCTGTGAACAAGTTGTGTCCCCATCCTATTTACCCCACAGAACGTAAGGAGCTGTTTGTTTTTATTTTTGTATACCCAAGATCTAGCACAGTGCTTGGCACACAGTAGGTACTTTATCATAAATGCAAATTGAGTTCATTTTAAGACTTAGGTCAAGTCTAAATCTGGCTCTGAAGGAGAGAAAAATTAAAACGGAGTCTGGAGTAGGAGACAAAATTAGTGGATGGGGGAAAGATGGAGAGTGAGGAGGCTGTCCCCTCCCCTTCACCTGAGCAGAGCCAAGGTAGAAATGTCAGGGAATGACTTGATTTGGGGCATCTTTGGCCAGGAGCAACTGTCAATCAACAGGAGTTAGTGGGTCTGCTGAGAGCCTAGAGAGGAAGACCATTGCTGAATCGGCACCAGCCCTCAGAAAGACTGTCGTCTGAAACCGGAGACAGTGTAGCTATTAGAGAAGAAAGAAGCAGCTTCCAGAGCATGTGTGCAGGAACAGCCAATACTCCCTTCATACATTAGTAATGGGGAATACATCTCAGCCTGCGCTTTTGGTGCTGCTGGGAGTGGGGGATGGGGGAGGTGGTGGCCAACTCAGAGTTCTGGAGGTTAAAGGATGGAACATTCCTGACCTGTCATTCTCCATCCTGTGTCATCCCTTCCTAGGAGCCTTTAGAGATACAGGAAGGTGGGGACAGCCCTGGACCCTTCTCTTCACTCCCATCCCAACCTTAACCCCATTTTGTCCCACCCTTAGCCCCTTGGCTTCCTGGCCCAGCTTGCCTTTGTTGCACAACATTATCATTTCATAATATTCTGAAATATACATGAAGTTGGCTGAATGCAGACAAAATTGCACCATTTACTGCATGAATATTTCATGCTGGCTTAGCTCCGAGGTATCCGTCTGATGGAGCTGGAAGCCCACTGCCCTGGACCTTCTCCGGCCATCCACTTCCTGTTCTATTTCACTGAGCACACAGGGTTAGATTTGTGGATTGGAGTGTCAAGGGAGAGAGAAATGAATGGAGAGGGAACTGTGGGCTTTGGCTTTCAGAGTGAGGGGGAAGGAGAGGAAAAAGAAGAGCATGTGATTGCCCATTTGAAGCCAGCCCTCACCCCCAACTTTGTGGCTTGGGTATTCCAGGAATGTCCCTGTGGAGCAGGGAAAAGAAACAGTATGAGCATCAGAGAGAGAGAGATACCTGAGAACTTACTGGTTCATTGTGTTCGAGTCCTGGAGTAAAAGTCTGAAGATATATAGACAAGCAGGGTCTCAGGGACTTTGACAAGAGGGCTGCCACATTTCCTACTGAATCTCTGGGATATATGAAGGAGTGATTGCCCCTCACCCTCTTGAAAACAGAGGGCCAAGCCCTTGGAACCGTGGCTAGGTAGAGGAATAGAACAGGGGAAACAAGGACAACAAACATGAATGTTGCAGAAAAGCAAAAGATGATAGGAACATGGGTAGGGAGATGAGTGGATGTAGTCTGTATGTAAGGATGTAGGTATTATGGCAGTGAGAGGTCTGGGAGTGAGCCTGACAGCAAGCATTCTCCCCAGAACTGCCCTGAAGTGTAGAAAATTTCATGAGAAACAAGCTTTACAAACCAGAGTTCTTTCTCCATGAATCTCATGAAAATTCAGCCACACACATCAGGCGCCACAACAGCTGTACCACTGGCTGCCAGCCAACTTACTCTGTGTCTGTGTGCTGCAGATTTGTCTGTTGCTCAAGTTGCTTCCAGGGGTCCCCAGTCCACATCCGTACCAGACCCTCCTCCCCTTGTATTACCTCCTGACCAGGATCCCAGACATGCTAGGTCATATCTCCTTCTGCTCCCACCTGCTGGGAGACAATCTTCACAAGACCCCACAGGACACATTACCACCTGCCATGAAATTGGGTCTCAAAAGACAACCTTGAACCATTTAATCATCTGCCTTCTTCAAAAGAATTCTCTCCAATGATTGATAACTCTGATTGGACCCTTTCCTCAACAGTAATCTCCACCCCAACTGTCCACTCCCTCCATTTCTATCCACCTAAATACTGCCTTACCAGTTTCCCAACCCAGATCTGTCTGCTGCTTTCACTGTCTCTAAATATGCCTATGTCATAATTAAAATTTTTTCATTTCATTTGAAACCTCTTTCTTTCTTATTCCTTCAATTTTCTTACATTCACTGAGACCTGATACCGGATTCCCTCCTAAAGAGATGATTCACTGATCACACTTTAAATACTGCCTTATATACTTTTATATCTCCCAATTCACTGGTTCCAGAGGGAGAATTGGAATACTCTTTGTTTCCTACTGCTGTTTCTGTATTCCTTTAACCATCATCCTCAGCAATCTCTCCTCTGTGAAGGTTTATACTATCAAAATCTATCACCCAATTCAGATCTTAGTCACCGTTATCTACTACCTTCCCTATGCCACAGCCAAGACATTTTCTCTACTTCTTCAATGAGTCCAGTGGCCTAATTCATAGTCTCACTTTCTAATCCTATCTCCTGCCTGCACACTAGGAGACATCCAAATGCATATTGATATTTCCTTTAATTCCCTAACTTTCCTTGTCCACTTCTCTATATCTTAGTTACACACAAGGTCATACATCCTAGATGTCACCATCAACTCCAAATGTTCCTGAATTCAAAAATCCATTTATCTGATCATAATAATTTTATATTACATCTATTCCTTTACCTTTTGATACACACATAACTCAGTTCTTCCTCACCGTGACCTCTAATCTCTCTGCTCAGTATTTTCCCAGGCTATCCCACCTAACTATCTTCTCCTCCCTTCCCAATCTTGACCCCATTAGTGAACCATTTCAACTCAACCCTATCCTTTCGCTCTCAAATCCCTCGTCCCATCATTGGTCATTCCTTGACAAATACCAGTTTCCAGCATCTATTTCCCCGCAAGTATTCTTAAGTCTGTTTTCTCTAATGGTTGTCCCCAGTTGTCATCCCCATTCTTTAATCTTCAGTCTCTTCTTATCTACTGGCTCCTTTTTTGCAATCCATACAAATAAGTCCGTATCTCTTCCAACCTTTAGAAAAGCCTTCACTTGATCCTAATATCCCTAGTAGTCTAGATTTCTCCACTACTGGTCCTCCTCTAAGAAAAAGTTGTCCACTCTCTCTTAACTCATTGTCTTTTAAACCCTCGGTAATCTAGCTTCCAACTTCATCATTCAACTGAAATCTCTGTCTCCAACTAATGATTTTTTAATTACCAAATCTAATGGTCTTTTTTCATTCCTCATCCTTCTTGACTTCCCTGGAGTATCTGAGATTATTGATCACCTTCTTCTCTAAGATACTTCTCTTTGGATTGTAATCACACAGCTTTCTTAATTCTCCTATCTTTCTGACCACTCATTCTCAGTCTCCTTTGCTGAATCTTCATCCATATAATACTCATTAACTGTGAATATTCCCCAAGCCTTTGCCCTAGGCCTCCTTTTCTTTTTTCTCTATACTTTCTCACTTAGTAATTTCATCAGTTTCCTTGGATTTAATTATCATTTCTTTGCAGATAATTCCCAGATTTATATATCTAGCCCCGGTCTTTTTCCTGAGTTCCCATTCCATATCACCAACTGAGTATTGAACTTTTCAAGATTGATTCCCATAAATATCTCAAATTCAACAGAACTGAGTTCAATAGCTTTCCTTTCCCTTCATCTAATACTTTTATTCTTCTTTTATTTATATTAAATCATATTTTCTATTATTTGAAGGGTAGTTCCAGTCTCCCAGTCACCTAGGTTCACAACTTTGGGACAATTCTTAAATCTTTACTTATCTCATATATCCAATTAGTTGCCAAATTTTGTTGTCAAAGTTACTAAAAATAGTTGTCATTTTTAGCTTTATAATATTTCTGATGTATTCCTTTCTTTATTCATACAGCAGCCATCACCCTTTTACTGGACAGCTATATTAGCCTTCTAATTGGTCATTCCCCACTCCAATTTATCTGCCTCATAGATGCCAAAGTAGTTTTCTAAAATAATTGTCTGACCATGTCAATCCATCTTGCAAATGCAATAAATATTAGTGGCTTCATTCAGGATCAGGTATAAACTCTGTTCTCTTTTTACTTTTCTAGATTTCTTACATATTCCTTTACATCATTTTTTCAGTCCAGCCAAATTTGCCTTCTTGCTGTTGCTTGAATCCAAGTCTCCATTGCTTTTTTGCTTTGTCTTTACATTAGCTGACCCTGTTGCCTTAAATGCTCTCTCTTCTAATTTCTGCCTCTTAAAATCCCTGGCTTCCTTTAAGATTCAGACTCAGTTTAAGCACCATCATCTTCATGAAGCCTTTCCTAAACCCAGGAATCACTCTACTCTAAATATATCTCCTATAGGTTTGTAGACAGAGCAAGCCCTGGAGTGCTGACCCTGGAATCAAGGAGCTTTCCCTGAGTTCAAATTTGGCCTGAGGTGCTTAGGGCAACTCACCTAACACTGTTTGCCTCAATTTCCTAATCTTTAAAATAAGTTGGAGAAGGAAATGGCAAACCATTCCAATGCCAAGAAAACTACAATTGGAGTCACAAAGAATGACTGAAACAATTGAACAACATGTGCATGTAAGTTAATGTACATGTTTATGTGTATAATATATGTATGGTTTCCCCCTACTTAGAATGTTAGCTCATTGAGGGAAGGGATTGATAAATTTGTATTTAATGAAAGAAGGGAATTAATAAGGAAGGACCTGAGGAATAGCTGCTATTACAAATATTTGGGTCTCCTGACTATATTCTATATTGGAATGAAGTAGACTTATATTGTCTATCCCTCTAACTTCGCTTCTGCTATAAAGGATGGGGAAGACCCCATCCTGCTAAACTCCTATCCATCCTTTAAAACTCCTAGGTGGAAGGAAGAACTCGTTCGTGTGTGTGTGTGTGTGTGTGTGTGTGTGTGTGTGTGTGTGTGTATTTTGGAGAACTTCTGGGGGAAGTGCCCCCTCAGGATCTGGGCAAAAATGAAAAGATTTAGTTAAGAATATGTTGTTTAAATAATGAAAGAAAGTAGAGGAATCTTTTCTTTTCTTGAGGGAGTGGATAGACACAGTAGCCCAGGTCAAGAGAGACAAATCATCATACACCAGTAGTATTTTTGATTTCTTCCTGTTTCTTCTTACATATATTGGAAGAAGTCATAAGAATATTCTTCCCTCTTACTGAACAGACTGGAAGAGGGATGCCCCTCCTGCAGCAGACTTTTGGGAATATCTGACATCTCTTAGTCACTTCTGCGTAAATTTGCCTGCTTAAATTTATCTCTAAATAGAAAAGAAGGAAGAAAGTGAAAAAAGAAGAGGGGAGAGAGAAAAAAAAGAAAAAGAGAGGAGGGAGAGAGAAAAGGGAAGGAAGGAAGAGAGAAGGAAAGGAGAGGAAAAGAGGGGAAAAGGCAGAGGGAGAGAAGGAAGGAAAAGGAAAGAGAGAGGGAAAAGGAGAAAGGAAGGAAGGAAAGAAGAGAGAAAATAATTGCAAATTGGGGTGTTCTTCCCACAAGTGAAACAGTTGAATGTGGGCCCTAATCATTTCCAAATCACTGTCTCTCTATTTCTTGGTCTTTCTTTGACTGCCTCTCTCCCTCTTTATTACTCATATATTGTTTCTGTCACTTTAACTTCTATCTGTATCTATTCTCACTTTAACTTCTGTATCTGTATCTATTCTCACTTATCTCACTGTATCAGTTTCTCACTTATATTTCTTTTTCTTAGGGGCCTGCATGAATAGTGTTTCTTTTTTCTCTTCCTCTTCTCTCCCTCCACCCTCTCCAGCTTCTTCATATCTATGTATTTATTTATTGCTGTATTTATTAGCCCTCTGCCTCTGCTTACATTCTTCTCTTTGTCTTGTAGTCCAAGGCCAGAACCCAAGCTTTGGATTTAGTAGTCCTGGTTCAATCTTGGTGTCTTCACACATAAATCAGTCTTTGGTTTATGCCCACACTCAGGGTACCCTCCAAGGAAAATAGAATTTGACTCACATCCAGGTCTTTATAAAAAAAGGTAAAGGTCCCTCAGCTTCAGTGTCAGCACTCAAGCTAACAGACTATCAAATATAGGACAGGCTTTATTTAACCCAACAGAAAAACACAAAGGATTCATATCTGAACTCATAAATAGTTAAGATTATCCTTCCTTCCTTGGTAACTGCTATCTCCAAAGTTACCAATGATCATTTAATGCCTAATTTAATGACCGTTTCATGATACTTATTATTCTTCATCTCTTAGTTGTCTTGAAATTGTTGATCATCCTCTCTAAATACATTTTCTTCATTCATGGCACTATTCTTTCATAGTTCTCCTGTCAGACTATTTCTTACCCTTTTACTGGGTCATCATCTAAATCTTTTTCTCTAACAGTAAATATACCCCAAGGCTCTGTCCTGGTCCCTCTTTTCTCTATATACTTTCTGTCTTGAAGACCTCATCAGCTCCCATGAGTTCAATTATCACATCTATGAGGATGACTCCCAGATCTATACATTTATTCCTCATCACTAGCTTGAGATCCCATACCACATCATCAAGTACTTATTGGAAATTTCAACCTAAATGTCCCATGGGCCACTAAGACTCACATGTCTGAAAGAAATCTTTTCCCCTCAAACATATCCCTTTCCCAAACATTCCTCTTTCTTTTTTTAATGGATGATTATTGATCTTTTGTTTTTACATTACCTAAATTCCTCCTAAGTCCCTTGCTTTCCCAGAGTGCTGTCCTTTCTAACAAATGACTGTTCAAAAAAAAAAAAAAAGAAGAAGAAGAAGAGGGGGGAAAACAACAAAACCAATAAACACATGGAAAAAATCTGACATTGCATATGATATTTCAACCCCTGAAACCTCAAACTTTGAAAAAGAAAGAAATATATTTTCATATCTCTTCTTTAAGTTTTTTATTTAGAGTTATCAACACTTATTTTTATTATTTTTTTCATTGTTATAGTTATCCTGTATAACAGCTAGATTTTTATTAATGCAAGTAATGTATCTATTTTGCTTTCTTGGGTCACTTCATTTTGCATCATTTTATGTGAATCTTGTTGTGCTTCTCTGTATTAAATGTTTCTTATGGGACAATAATAATGTTACTTTCATGTACTATTCCCCTGTTAATAGGCATCTATTTGGTTTCCAGTTCTTTTGGTATTGCAAAAACTGCTCCTGTAAATATTTTGGTGTATGTGGAGCTTTTCTTTTGTCAATAACTTCCTTGGGGTATTTGGCCAGCAATAAAATCTCCAATGTGGCATAATGGATAGAGTGCCAGGCCTGAAGTCAGGAAGACTCATCTTTATAAGTTCATATTTGTCCCTACTTAACAGCTGTGTGATCCTGGGCAAGTCACTTAATCCTGTTTATCTCAGTTTCTTCATCTGTAAAACGATGTGGAGAAGGAAATGGCAAATCACTCCAGTATCTTTACCCAGAAAATGGACACAACTGAAAAGTGACTGAACAACAACACAACTGTACTCATATATTATATCATACAGAAAACAATTTAAAAAATTAAGAATTAGGTAAAGATGAAATAAACTATCTTTAAAAATCATTTTATTAACAAAAATTTTAGTGAAAACAAAATCATTTTATTAACAAAAAATTTAGTGGAAACAATTTGATTTAATGTGCTTCATTATTTTTAAAATAGTGGTTTAACATTTCATGTTAAAGTGGAAAGTCTTGTTCTCTGTTTAGTATATTTTAAAATTGAGTTTTAATTGGCATCAAAGTTGAAGAACATACATCACAAAGATGTAAATTCAAATGGAAAAAAGCAC
Organism: Sminthopsis crassicaudata; assembly: GCF_048593235.1. NCBI lineage: Eukaryota > Metazoa > Chordata > Mammalia > Dasyuromorphia > Dasyuridae > Sminthopsis > Sminthopsis crassicaudata. The sequence continues at coordinate 315,380,086 of NC_133620.1, read as the reverse complement.
ATCATTGGTTATGATTACTAAATCATTTTAATCGCATCTATCAATTATGCAGTTTTTAATTGAAATTCATATAGTAAATTTCCAACTTCCCTGATGTAAATTTGTTGTTCTTGCAAACTAATTAGAAATTGTATTTTTATATTTTTAACAAATAAGTTTGAGACCCACTGAAATGCTTTCTTTGGAAGATTTCTAAACAGATAAAAGATTACATTTCCCAGATTTTTTAAGTGTGCATATATGAGAGCTTTTATAGGTGACACATCGTTTTTAGCAACAATAGCTTAGTTTTTAAATGGTTTTGTAATTATGATGGCTTCATACTATCATTACTTATTATCTCAAGGCACAATATATACTTGGGGTAAGGTTCATTGTTAATGGTAATGAATATAAATCCATGTTTCAAATAATCTTGACAATTAAAAAAATTTTTAGTTGACTTTTTGTCACATCTGATTAAATCATCATTTTTACTTAGTAATGTGCTTACAAAGAGCTTGTTAAAAAGAATCAGAGAACTATAAGTTTTGCCATTTTCCTGTTATTACCTTATATTTACATTATTTCTTTTCTTCAAACCTCACTTTCTTTGTAAGAATATTTATAAGCAACTTGTCTATTTGTGAGTTTAGTTAAAACTAGATAATGTATTCTATGAATCCACTTAACTGGCATACATAGACTGTAGTTTTATTTCATAGTACACTGAAAGTGAACAAATGAGTTAGTGTGCCACAGACCTCCTTTTTGTATAACTCCCATTCTTTCCTTCTGATACTTTTTACACCCTACTTGACAAGCTTTCTGACATGTACACTAAATAAGGATGCTAGTATATCTTGGTTTCTTTCCCTTTTGTAGATAGAATAAATAGAAGTTATTTTCTTCTGTGCCCTAACAGTTTCCCTTGGGTATATCTACTTGGTCTTTCTCCCTTCTTCCAAAACCCTGCTATAGTTTGGAATCAGAATCAGAAAGAAACTCAGATCAGTCTATATTGTTTCAGAACAGACTCTTATAGCAGGCTGTTGATAAAGTGATAGAACTTGGACTCAGGAGAATTTGAATTCAAATCTAGCTTCAGACACTTACTAGCTGTTTGACCCTGAACAAGTCATTTAATCTCAGTTTCATTTTTCTCATCTGTAATTTGGGGTGATGATAAATACCTACCACCTAGGGTTATTGTAAAGATCAAATGAGATATTTGTAAAGTACTTTGAAATCCTTAAAATATTAGTTATTAACAGTAGCTTATAACTAATTAATTAATAATTAGCAATGGTTTCCAACTTTGAATGAAAAAAAAATAGCCTAAGCCACCCCTACCTCATGTACAGAGTCCCCAAAATAGCTATCCTGGGTTGACAATAGCACTTATAGCCCTTCCACAATGTGACTCTGGCCTCATACATATGTGAACTTATCCTAATGGTGGGCCTGATCCTGAAGAAAAGAATGAAACTCAAACACTCTCTCTCTCTCTCTCTCTCTCTCTCTCTCTCTCTCTCTCTCTCTCTCTCTCTCTCTCTCTCTCTCTCTCTCTCTCTCTCTTGTTAATTCATTGTTCCTAAAGATATAGAATTTCAAAGAAATCTTACGGCTTATGTTCAGGACTACCCTCAATGAAATTAATAAGATCCTTTCTAGAAAAGGCATTCAGTGTACAATATGATTATAAGGACTCAAAAATATACATAAGTATGAAAAAATTAAATAATTAGCCATCACAGTCATTATAGTCTCCTGAAAGGCAAAGGCAACTTTGTGGGACCACTGAAAATTCACCTCAGATCAACACTGTCTATATAACTCAGAAAGTCCAGATTTCCTAGCCATCCTCATTTTTAATGCTATTTAATTCTTCATGACTCTATTTGGGGCTTTCTTAGCAAAGATGCTAGAATGGTTGCCATTTCCTTCTCCAGTTCATTTTATAGATAAGGAAACTGAGGCAAACAGGTTTAAGTGACTTGCCTGGGATCACATAGTGTCTGAGATCAAATTTGAATCATGAAGATGGGTCTTCCTATTGCCAGACCGGACACTTTATCACCTAGATACTCTAACCTGGACAAGGTTTAAGCTTCATTTAGTCCTTCCACTGCAGAGTTCTCCCAATGATGTTCTCTTGAAAAGTAGTAGCATTGTGAGGGCAGTTAGATGGCGCAGTGGATAGAGCACCAACCCTGAAGTCAAGAGGACCGAGTTCAAATCTGGCCTCAAACACTTAAAATGTCTTGGCTGTATGACCCTGGCCAAGTTACTTAACCCCAATTGCCTCAGCAAAAAAAAAAAAAAAAAAAAAAAAAAAAAAAAAGTGGCATTGTTTTGGGATCACAGAATTAGCCTTCAGGTCTAACTCATTCATGAAGGCTACCTTCATGGTGCCACCTAGCTGCCCCCCAGCTCCACTAATTGTTAAGAACTTTTTCCTGACATAAAACCTAAATTAACTTCTTTGTAATTTTCACCCATTGCTCCTGGTTCTGCAAATTAAAGATTTTAACAGGACCACAGAATCTCATTATTTGAAACCTGACCTAGAATCCCATTTATAACATACCTACCCTGAGTGTTTATTTGAAGACCTCTAATGACCCTAGAAATCCAGTACTTACCAACCTCATTCCACTTTTAGATAGCTTTAATTGTTGGAAGTATATCTTTACATCAAGATTAAACTTGTCGCTTCAATTCATTGCTCAAAAGTTCCAAAAACAGCTCTCTTATCCCCCCTGAGTATTCTACTCCCTAGGCTTAATTTGCCAAATTCCTTTAATTGATTATCATATGCAGTGAACTTAAGAGCATCTATCACCCTGATTATTCTACTCTACACACTCTCTAGTTTATCAATGTCCTTCCTAAGCCACTGCACCCAAAACTGAATGCAATACCTTGGATGAGGTCTGGCAAGGGCTAAATAAAGTGGGATTATTACCTCCCTGTTCTTGGAAGCTGGGTTTTTTCCTTAGGCAATCTCAAATGGCATGAGCTTTTCTGGTTGACACATTATATTGTTGATTCATATTGAGTAGGCAATCCACTAAAATCCCCAGATCCTTTTCAAAGCAACTTCTCTCTATCATGCTATCCCATCCTATATTTATGAAGTTGCTTTTTTGGATTGAAGTGTAAGAATTTACATTGAATTCTACTAAATTTCAACCAATTAGATTCAAAGCTGTAATCTGTCAAGATTTTGTTTGGATGGTGAATGGAGGTACAGTGGAGAGAGTGAAAGAACTAAAGTCAGAAAGACACATTTTCCTGAGTTCAAATCTGGCCTCGTTATCTGTGTGACCCTGGGCAAGTCACTTAACTCTGCTTACTTTAATTCCTCATCTGTAAAATGAGCTGGAGAAGGAAATGGCAAACTGCAGCAATGTCTTTGCCAAGAAAACCCCAAATGGGATCAGGGAAGCTGGACATAACTGAAATGATTAAACAAAAATGTCATCTACTGTGTTTGTTATCCCTCCCAACTTTGTTTGATGAGCATACCATCTATGTCTTTATCCAACTCCTAGATAAAGGGGCCAAGCACAGCTACTGGAATAGTCTGCTGGATCCAGCCTACCACATTGACACTGAACCTTTAATAAATGCCTTTTAAATCACCTTCTATTGGGCAGATAGGAACCCATCTTCAAAACTCTTGAACTTACAAAATTCACCAAGGCTGGAAACAATCATGACTCAGAACCTTGCTTGGCTCTGGCTTATGCTTAAAGAAGATAGAAAGCAAAAAATAACCAGGAACTCAGGATCTTCTAAACAATCAAATATTCTATCTGCCATGTGCTTGTGACTACCATAACTGCTGGGGATTGAGGGAGATAGAATCCACTCACTCTCTCCTTGATAGAAATTCAAGGGAAAGTAAAAAGAAATAGGATCCAAAAAGAACAGGTTTCCACCTCTTTTATATACAACTGTGCGGAGAATATTCTGTTTCCATCAGCAATTGTTTTTGTCATAATCTCCCAGTAACTGAGACACATAGAGACCAATCAAGGGCAGCTGTGTCATCCCAAAATGCATATTTTTCAATGCTGAGACAGTGCATGTCCAGCTTCATTGGAAATGACCTTTTCTGACAAAGGTCTATTCCTTATAATTTCATGAAGTAGACTGAATAGCTTAGTTTGATCAACTGCTACTACGCGCACGCACACACACACACACACACACACAGTCATTGCCCCACACTTGTTATAAAAATGATTTACACACATAATTTTCTTAGCTTCTATTTTATTAAAATGATATTATGAATCTGTTATAATCTTTACAACAGTGATCAAACAAATCAATAAATTACATATCATAAAAATGATATATAAGAGTAGTCTGAATTGCATTCACCATTTTAAGACCATAGATTTTTTTTAGACAGAAAGGATTTTCAGGATCATCTATCTCATTGTACAAAGAAAGGGAAAAAAAAGTTAAGTGATTTGCCCAAAAGTCATACAGGTAATAGGTGTCAGAGCTGGGATTTAAACTCAGGACTTCTCACTGTACATTCAGTGATTTTTTTTTCCTTTGCATCAGCTACTTCCCAAAGGTGATGAGGAAAACAGAATGGTGGTAGGAGGTTTCCTAAGGGTTCAAATTTTCATACTGATGAGAATTCTCTAATTACCTAATATCACCCTGCTAACAAATGTATCCAGCACCCCTGTTCTCTTTACCACCCATGAGAACAGATTAAAAAATGAGGCAAAGAAGGATACTGCCCCATAACTTATGGCCTGACAAATAGCACACTCCCCTTCTGTCATCCCCAATCAATTGAAGCTTGCTTTACCCTTTATTTGATATTGATTTTACCCTTTTGTCCACATTGAAAGAAGTGAATATATTCATATAGGCGTCATACTTAACAATATTCCAAATTTTGCCTACTGTTTCATCTCCTACTATTTAAGAAACTATGCCTTATATAATTCTTCTTGGTAGATCAAGAAAATGCTATAGATAAAAATGATATGCTTGTGGATAAGTTGCAGACATTTGGTTAGAATCAAGGATCCTTAACCTAGAATTTATGAACTTGGTGGTTGTTGTTTTTTTAACGTTTTGACAATTTATGTTGTTGTTCAGTTGTTAACATTGTGCCTGACTCTTCATAACCCCATCTGGGGTTTTGTTGGCAAAGTTACTGGAGTGGTTTGCCATTTCCTTCTCTAGCTCATCTTACAGATGAGAAAACTGAGGCAAATAGATTTGGTATTTGGCCAGTCACACATCTAGTAAGTATCTTAAAGCCATATTTGAACTCATGAAGATCAGTCTTCCCAACTCCAAGAACAGTACAGTATCCACTATGCCACCTAAGTGCCCTTTTGACAACTATATTTCAATATATAATTGGTTTACTTTAAGATTTTATTTTATACATTTAAAAATATTATTCTGAAAAAAGGTCTGTAGGGTTCACCAGAGTGCCAAAGAGGGCCATAAGACAAAAATGGTTAAGTTCACCCAGGATAGATACATACAGTTAAAAAGATTTGTAACCAGCAAATAACTGTATGCAGAAAGGATTCACAATTTGGTAGATAATAGAGATAGATAGATATGGATAGATAATTGGAGAGAGACCTCCAGTCCAGTGATTCAGGGATCTGTCCTTTTTTTTTTTCAGTGTTTTGGATGAAGGCATTGATAGTGTGCCTGTCAAATGATGGGGCCAGCTAACACAGTAGATGACAGAGTTCGAATTATAAAAAGGTTTCCATCAAAGGAAATGAAATGTGATAGGGACAAAAGTAAAATTATAAGCAAGTTCAAAAACCTGAGTCTCCAGGTACAGATGGAGAGAGTCAGTTCTGGACAGAGTCTGGTCCCTTTGGGATAAGTTGTGGGGATTTTAGCTGGCCTCAAGTGCACCATGAGTCTACAATGTGACCTGGCAGCCTCCCAAAGTTGATGCTGTTGTAGGCTATATCGAGAAAGGTTTAGTGTCTGGAATTAGAGAAGTAGTTTTTTTTGTTTTGTTTTGTTTTGTTTTTTTACTATCATCTGTCTACCTAGAATACAGAGTGCCACATTTTAGGTAAGATATCAAAAAGATGAAGGGCAAATCCAGCAGAGGGAAACCTGAATAATGAAAGAAGGCTGCAGAATATGCCATATACAAGAATCAGCTGAAGTCACAGCAACTGTTCAGCCTAGAAAAAAGGAGCTAACTCAGGACAGCAATCCAGGTATTTGAGGAATGGGCACATGGAAGAGGGATTAGATTCATTCAACTTGACTCTATAGCCAAATCTAGGAATAGTAAAAGGAAATTACATAGAGGCAGATTTAATCTTGATAAAGGAAATACTTACTATTACTTAGGCAACTAATTATCTCAGTGAATAGAGCACAAGACTTGAGTCGCAAACCCAGCCTTGGACACTTACTAGCTATGTGACTGGAGTAAATCCCAATCTCCTTTTCCTCATCTGTAAAATGGTTATAATAGCAGCTACCTCCAAGAGCTGTTGGGAAGATCAGAGGAAAGGACATTTGTAATGCACTTTGCAATTCCTAAAGATCTACATCAGTGTTATTATTAAATATTTCCTAAAGAGCTATCCAAAGTTGAAATGAGCTTGGTAAGTGCTGTTCTTTTCAACTAAAAATCTCTAAGCAAAAGTTGAACCCACTTGTATGATAAGGTTCTGTGTTCCTTTAAATTTCTTATATTATGCAACACTTTGCATATTACAAAGTGTTTTCAAATGTTTGATCTCATTTTGTGTGAGTTAGGTAAGAACTCTTCTTCTTATCTAACTTTTCACCAATGTGATCATTGTGACCACATTGTGATCACTCAAAGAAGTCAGGAGCTCCCTGCCCTAATCAATATGGTGTCCTAATTAATCAACCTCTATAAGTTGATCTTATACTTATAATGCCCACCCTATCTTTCCATTTAATCAATCAGAAAGTATTTATTAAGCACCAACTATGTGATAAGAATTGTTCTAGCTGCCTGGGATATTAAGACAAAAGTGAAACCATCCCTACCACTTGAAATACTTTAGGCCAGTTAATGTCAAACTCAAATAGAAGGGAGCCTGGCTATATGTTAACTTAGAAAACTACATATTAACATTTTCTATGTTTATGTTGAATTTTTAGTTATTTTTGTTATTATATTATATTTATATTTTAATCTGACAGGGATGACAATTAAGATTTGTGTTTGATTACCTCTGCTTTCAATTATTGCAAAAATGAAAAAGCCCTTTTCATTTGTCCCTCCCCCTGGGGAGCTTATAGTTCAGGAGGAAAGATAGAAGTAATTATATTCTATAAGGCAGAATTTGGTATATAGAGAAGCAGAACGCATAGTTGATAGTTCTTTAAAAGTCCTACTCATCTTTCAAGATCCATCTCAAGGCCTTCCCAGATTTCCTCAATCTTTGATGATCCCTCCCTTTTCTGAACTCCTCCAACACTTACAGTCTGTACATTTGGCACTTAACAAATGCTACTTTTTATTATTATTGATCACTGTATATCTATCCTGTCTACTCAGTGAGATAGATTACAAGTCCTTTGAGGACAGATACTGCACCATTCCAGTGCATGATACTGCATCCTACCCCACCTCAGTAAGTGCTTCATAAATGTTTGTTTTTGGATAACAGTGATATAAGCAGCTCTAGGAGACAATTTAGAATCATAGGAATATAAGTTTTAGATCTGGACAGGACCTTCAAGATCATTTAATCCAATGTCTTCATTTTACAGATGAGGACACAATGACTTGCTGATTAAAGGACATTGAAACTATTGAATAAAATGAAACTTACATAAATCTATGGATTCCTATGATCCTTACTCCCTTCTATTCCCTTCCCCCAATCCCTACCTCATGCCCTATAACCACAGATAATTGATATAATCAATCATCAAGAGCTAGCTCTATTCACCCTACATTAGCTTTCTTTCTCATTCTTTCTTGTCTGACCCTCAATGACTTCCTTCTCCAAGGCCTTCCATCACCCTTATATTGCCACTGGCTTTTTTTTTCCCACAATTCCTCTTCCATTTCATTGTTATCCAGAAAGTGTTTCTGTTTGGTTAAAGACTCCTAGGAAAGCCAAAATTACTTAGGATAAGGAGCAAACTCACTGCTACCTCTGATAATGAATCATAGTGGGACCACTATATGGTATCCCCCACCACAACTATTTGAAAAAAAGGGGAGGGGGAATAGACCAGCACTTAGCAAAAACAAACCAATCTCTCTCAAATTCTGGCACTAACTTTCTTGGACATATGCTTCAGAAGCAAGGACTACAATGAAACTGTCCCTGTTCTCAAGAAGTTTACATTCTCCAGGGAGAAAACAACATATGCAAACATAAGTAAAAGATGAAAAATTTATTTGAAATGAAAAGAAACTTGATTTTTTATATGTGTCTTTGTGTGTGAGAGAGACAAAGACAGAAAGACAGATAAACAGACACAGAGAGAAAGAGACATAGAGAGAGTGACACGGAGAGAGAGAAAATGAGAATATGTGTACAAAATAATTTCAATAAAAAGAAGCCAGTATCTGGGAAAATCAAGAAAGTAATATTTGAGCTAGTCTTTGAAAAAAGCTAAGGATTCTGAGGATAGCTAGGTGACACAGTGGGATAAATTGCCAGGCCTGGAAACAGAAAGGCATGAGATAAAATTTGGTCTCAGATACTTACTAGCTTATAGTGAGTCTTACATAGCAAGTCACTTACCCCTGCCTGGCTCAGTTTCCTTATCTGTAAAATGAGCTGGAGAAGGAAATAGTGAACCATTTCAGTGTCTTTGCTAAGGAAGCCCCAAATGGGGTCACAAAGAGTCATCTACAACTGAACAACAACAAAATTCTAAAAAGCTTGTGATGATGTCAAATCCAGTTTAGCCACAGTGAAGAATAACCCTTGGCCCTGATTCCCAGGAGAGGCTTCTGGTAGTCAGGGCTATGTGTAAACTGTCTTCTCATCCTGCCATGGAATAATGAAAGTCAGCTTTCATTGAGGAAACAGTAAGGATCTGGAATTCAATCCTTCCTGTATCATTTGGGTGAAGAAAAGAAGGAACCTGGCATTTATTAAACACGTCCTATGTGCCAGGCTCTGTGCTAAGCACTTTAAAAATATTAATTCATTTGATCCTCACAACCACCTTGAGAGATGCTGTTTCTATTTTATAATTAAAGAAACTGAGGCAGATGGTGAAAAGTAGAAGTTGTGTGATTAAAAACTGAAGATTGGAGATTAGAAGTATGATGATGAAATTTTTTTTTCATTATAGAATAATATGTGACATAAAGGGCAAATATCATAGTGGATATCAGGTCTGGAGTAAGGAAGCTTTATCTTCCTAAGTTCAAATCTGGATTCAGATACTTATCAGCTGTGTGAACCTAGGCATGTCACTTAACCCTAACTTGCCTCAGTTTCCTCATCTATAAAATGAGCTGGAGAAGGAAATGGCAAAGCACTCCAGTATCTCTACCAAAAAAATTCCAAAGGTGGTCACCAAGAGTTGGACATATCTGATAAACTGAACAACAACAGTAAAAATGTTACATAATATAGAATCTCTAATCCATAAATTGTAAGATTGCAGGGTTTTAGAACTGAGAGCTACTTATGATAGAGATCATGTAGTCCAACCCCTTCCTTTTATAGATGAGAAAACAGCAAAATTAGAAAAAATGACTGCCTCAGATCACACAAGCATAGAGATGGAATTTGAACCCAAATCTTCTGACTCAAAATAATGTGCTCTTTTCACTCTGCCTCACCTCTCTGGATTCTAGGCCTTCTTCTCCAGCTCTATGGTCTCAGTTTCCTGTGGTGTCAAATGAGAGACATAAACTGGATTATCGCTTAAAATCTTTCTAGTTCTGAGGTTCTATGATGTTCTAAGAATGGGTTCTAAAAAAATCTAAGGAAAGGAAGGAAGAAAGGAAAAAAGAAAGGAAGAGAGAAAAGGAAGGAAAGAAGGAAGGAAGGAAGGAAGGAAGGAAAGAAAGAAAGAAAGAAAGAAAGAAAGAAAGAAAGAAAGAAAGAAAGAAAGAAAGAAAGAAAGAAAGAAAGAAAGAAAGAAAGAAAGAAAGAAAGAAAGAAAGAAAGAAAGAAAGAAAGAAAAGACAAGAGAAGGAAGGAAGGAAGGGAGAAAAGACAAGAGAAGGAAGGAAGGAAGGGAGAAAGAGAGAGAGAAAAATAAATGAAATGAAATGAATAAAGAAGAAAGAAAGATCCCTTCTCTCTCCTTACTCCCAGTGACCTACAGGTTTTTGTTTTGTACTTTTCTTTCTTCTTCCCATCTAACTCACCTCCATCTTTATCATGCTTACTCCAAAACTTTCCTTTCTTTTCCTCCTCTTGTCTCCCCATTCTTTTTATTTGAGCTCTTTTTGTATCCTTTTTAATTCTTGCCCATGCCAACTGTCTTCTCTCTGTGTAAAGTTGACCTAGGGTTTGATGCCATTTTATGTTATTTAATTAATATAGAGCTCCCACTTCCTCCACTTGTTTCCCCTTTGAAAACTGTAGCTAGCGATTTTAGGGCCTCTGGCAAATACCACAAAACACACCAGGGAAAATATCACAAAAGATACCTTCCAATCAACTTTTAAAAACCAATTCAGTTGAGTAAAAGTGAGGGGGCAGCCTTTTTTTTTTTTTTTTGTATTTCATGACACCAAGGGAAAATTCAAGGACACTGTGACTACTGCTGGGGAGAATTTAGCTATCAAAGGGGCAGGACAGGGCAGGGCTTTTTCAAGTAGGTTCAGCTAAAGGAGGTAGAGGAAGCAGTAAAGAGAGGGTAGAAAGCTTACCATCTGGTAGCTTCTCATTTGAACTAATTATTCTTCCTAATTAGTTACTAAGTTCAATTGTTTCTGACTACCAAAGGAATATAAAGTCTGTCAGTAACCTGGGGCTAAGCCCCAGTCATTCAAGCCTACTTTCATTTCTGGGGACCAGACCTAGCAACTTTGATATTCTTCTCCTGGTGGGTTAAAGTTCAATTTGATTTCAAAAACCTACTGTGTGTAAAGTGCTATACTGGGCATTGTACATATTCAGAGATATACAATGAAGAAGGATCCCTGACACTGCCTTCTTTTCTTATTTTGTTCTCTTACACCACTGAATAACATGCCATACTATCAACTGCCTGCAAGAATTTTCAGTATGTTCTTGACCCTTTTGTCCAAACAAGAATGAATGATTAGGCATTGGCCCACTCCCAGAAAACACCAAACTCTTAGTTGGAGACTCCATTCTCAACTACCCTCCTGATTCAGTGCCTTTCACCCTCTATCTGCTTGTACTTAATGTATACTCCTAGTATAACCATCAAACATAAACACTTTATGTTTGTCCTAAATACTCTGTCCATATCTATGCTGACTCTCTTATAAAAAGCAGAAAGTATATCAGTGTGACTATATGCACTCCCACATATACACTGCCCCGGGTAAATATTGGTCATCTTTCATTCAAAGAGGTTCACTTGCTTGTGAATTGGATTTAAGTGAGGGAGAATTGCACAAAGTTGTCAGCTTTGCTCTCTTTCCAGAGTCAAATAAGTCAAATAGTGAAGGTTCCAGATAACTGTGATTGATAACACTCCTACTCCTTCTTCAGCCTCATCCTTATGTCTCTGCTTAACAAAGTATCATTCTGCAAGAAACCTAGAGCCTTCTTCACATGGTCTCTGAATATTCTAGATAGAAAGCTAACACGAAAACTTCAGACTGGCAGAAAAAACTAAGGTCATCTATTCTATTCCCTTGCCTTCTGTCAAGATAGCTCATTTACTTTCTCAGACAAGAATTAAACAGATAAGAATCTCTCCTGTTTTTAAAGATATTAAGGGAAAGATATTCCATAGTCACTGACCCAAGTGCCCTATTATCTTAACCATCAAGAAGTTCTGTATATCTAATTTAATTCCTTCTTCTGGCAGCATTGGAAGGCCATTTCTCATACTGATCTTCCTCCCATCCCAGGATGATTTGTCCAAATTTCAAGTTGAAATGAGTATGTCAGCAATTGAGTCAAGAATAAATGACAGCATTCTGATTCCCAATCTTGTTCTTTCCATCACTCAGTCAATAAGTATTTCTTACATCATATGCAAATGTTGGGGGAGGAGCAAACCATCCTCCACTTTCAAAGAGCTCTCTCCCTCTCTCCCTCTTTTTGTCTTTCCCTCATTTCCTCTCTCTCTTCTCTCTGTTTCTCTGTCTCTGTCTCTCTCTCTCCTTCCCCCCTCTCTCTTTTTCTTTCTCTCATTCTGTGTCTCTGTTTCTATGTGTATACATATATATGTGTATGTATATATACATATACATATACACAAATGCATGTATACATATTTACACAAAATATATAAAAGGCAGTTTTGAAGGAGGGGGGTATACTAGCATCTGGAAGGATTATGAATAACTTCAAGTAGAAGATGTTTAAACAAAACCTTGAAGGAAACTGGGGGCTTTTCAAGGTGGAGGTAAAGAAGGATGACATGCCAGGCATGGGAGAAAGCCAACATAAAAGCATGGAAATTGGAGCTAGAGTGTCATTTGTACAAAATAATTTCAGTGGGAAGAGGGTAGCTGGGAAAAATATTAATAAGATCATAGTATATATGAAAGGAAATCCTGCATAATAAGGTCAAAAAGGTAGATTGAGGACTATGTTATTAAGAATTTTAAATGCCAAATGGAAGAATTTTATTTAATCTTTTAAGTAAGTGATCCACTGGAGTTTTATTTAGTGGGGAATTGATGTGATCTAAACTGTGCTTTAGTCACTTTGGCAGGTTTGTAGAAAATGGATTGGGGGGTGGAACCTTGAGGCATAGAGGCTAATTAGAACTCTACTACAATATTACAGGTGGGAGGCATGACCTAGAATAGTATCTGTATGAGTGGAGAGAAGTGGTTATATATTAGAAGTATTGTGAAGGGAAAAAAGGACAAGATGTGACATCTGATTAGATATCTGAGATAAGCGAGAATGAAGAGTCTAGGATGACACTAAGTTTGAAACAGAAGGTTATATCCTTAACAAAAATAGGGAAGTTTGTAAGAGGAGTGGATTTGAGGGGAAAGATAATGTTTTAGACATGTTATATTTGAGATGCCTCCAGAACATCCAATCAGAAATATATATAAAGCAATTGGACATACAGATTGAAAGCTCAAGAGAAAGACTACAATCTATAGATCATAATTAAATCTATCTGAACTAATAAGGTCACCAAGAATGTATAAGAGGAGAATTAAAGAAGACTTAGATCATGGATTTAGATCATAGACTTAGATCAAGACTTAGAGTATGGCCCTGCTAATGGATAAAGCCCCTGCAAAGCAAACTTGAAAGGAGTAATCAGACTCAGTAGTGCCAGAAGGAGTCAAGAAGGATGAAGACCGAGAAGATGCCATTTGATGTAGCAATTAAGAGATCGCTGGTAACTTTGATCACTTCTCTGCCAGTCCTTCCTGCCTTCTTACCGTCCTGTGGTGTGGCCCTGCTTTTTGATGTTGTGCTGTGCCAGGAAGCTGTCATAAGACACTGCCTCCTTTGCTCTATTAATCCCCAAATGGATTTTCTCTATCACTTTCCCCTGGTGTTTATTAATTTGGTAATTTCATTCATAACTAATTACTATAGAATTACAAAGCCAAAATATTTCTCTGACAGTAGACAGGTGGTCACACTCCTGTGAATCTGTAGAATACTTAGAGCTCTGTTAACTCCTACAGCAGTGGTCTTCAGAGTAGAAGCCCTAATCCATTAGGGTTCCATGGCATGATTCCAAGAGGGCCTTCATGTCCCTAAGAGGTATGTGATTAACCAATCAAATGGTGGAAAGATGGATTAGCCTACCTTCTTAACATTAGTCAATCTTAGGGTTGGTCAGCCAGACACTGTTTACAATGTACCAGGCTTGCTCTAAATGCTGGAGATAAAGGAGTTTACAGTCTAAGAGTAGAGAGACAATATTCAACAAACTATGTACATAGTTTTTGCACACGTATGTATATCTATACACATGTGTGTACATCTGTGTATATATGTGCATGTATGTATGTGTAGATAATATATTCAGGGTCAGTAATCTCAAAGGGAAGAGTCATAACAATAAGGAAAATTGGGAAAGGCTTCTTCTAGAAGGTGGGACTTTCAGTGAGACTTGAAGGAAAGCAGGAGACAAAAATGAGGAAGGAAAGTTTCAGGCATGGGAGAAGTCCAAGTGAAAATACTCAGAACAGGAAAATGAGTGTTATCTATGAAAAATAGGAAGGAGATCATTGTCACTGCATCCCAGAACACATGGGGCAGGGAAAATGATGTCTAAAATAGTTTTTTAAAGGAAATGTTGGAAGGTTCCAGATTATAAAGGACTTTAAAAGCCAAACATAAGATTTTTTTATTTAATACTACAGGTGATAAGAAGCCAGTGGAGCTGATTGAATAGGGGTCAGTTGACAAATCTTGCACTTAGGAAGATCACTTTGGCAACTCAGTGGAGAAAGGATTAAAGTAGAGAAGAAATGATTCAGAGTGACCAATCAGCAGCCTACTACAATAGTCTATGTGGGAAGTAAAAAGTACCTACATCTGGGTAATGACAGTATTAGAAAAGAGAAGGGACCATATATTAGATGTGTTAAGAAAATAGAATCAATAAGATTTGTGATGATTGAATATAGGATGGGGAATTAGAGTAGGGAGTCTAAGATGACACATCTAGGTTGTGAACCTGGGTGACTAGGAATATGAATGTCCTCAAGGGGGATAAAGAAGTTAGAAAAAGGGATGAAAGATAGAATTGTGTCTTAGACAAGTTGAGTTTAAAATATCTACCAGACATCTAAATGGATATGTCCAGTAAGTTGTTGGAATTGAAAGTCTAGAAGTCAATAAAGAGATTGGTTTGGACAAATAAGACAAAGAATCATCTGCCATAGAAATGATAGTTGAATCCTTGAGAGCAACGGGATCAGTTAATAAAACAATTTAGAAGGATAAAAGAATAGGACTCAGGACAGAACTTTTGGAGATACCCATGGTTAATGGGCATGACCTGGATGGAGATCAAGCAAAAGAGAATGAGGAATGGTCAGACAAGTAGGTGGAGAACAATGTCATCAAAATCTGGAGAGAAAAGAACATCAAAAAGAGAATGACCACCAGTGTCAAAAGCTTCAGAAATTAAGAAGGATGAAGTTGAGAACATGTCATTCAATTTGACGATTAAGAGGTCATTGGTAACTTTGAAGAGAGCAATTTTGATTGAAAGATGAAAAACAAACGACAAAGTGTTAGTGGGAAGAAAGGAAGAAGATATTGCTTCCCAAGGAGTTTAGTCACAAGGAGAAGAGATAAGGGATGCTGGTTAACAGTGGGAGAGGGAGGATTAAGGAAGGGAGTTTTGAGGACAGGGGAGACATGAGTATATCTCTAGACAGTAGAGAAGCAGCCGGTAAACAGGGAGAGGTTGAAGATAAATGTCTATAGAACTACACCTTTCCTTCATTCATTATCACTCAAAATTCCCATGATTCAATCTCTTTTGAATCGATGCAAAGTCCCAAATATATGCCTTAGATGCCTTAGAATCCATGTATAGATTCCCTTATGGCAATTAATTACAACCCAGAAACCATATAATAGATTCCTCAGAAATATTCCTCTACTCCTGATGTGCTTTTCCCCTTCCCCAATCATGAATGGGAGGATAGACTCTACTCCAGGTCAGTGACCTGAAGCCATCCTTCCTCCTCTCCCCCTTTTCATTCATGTAATATAATGAATTATATCAGATAAGCAGGAATGGATAGATTGTGATCTGCATCCCAGATCACTTCACATCATCTTGCATCTCAAACTCAACCTTCTTCCAAACCTCTCTATTAATTCTATCAAGGGGACTGCCATCCTTCTAGTGACCCTGGTTTGCAACTTTAGTACCATCCTTTATGCTTCACATTCACTCACATCATATGTTCATTCAGTTGCCAAAAAGTTTTATATCTCCACAGCATTTCTTGCATATGTTCCCTTGTCTCTACTCAAATAACCACCTCTATTTCAGACCATCAACACCTCTTGCCTAGACTATCACAATGACCTCTCTGTCTCAAGACTCTCCTACTTCAGTCTTTCCTTTATTCAGCTGCCAAAATGATTTTTCTGAAGTGCAAGTCTGTCACCTCCTTCCTCAACAAAGTCCAGTGGCTCCCTAATACCTTAGGATCAAATATGAACTCTGGTATTTAAAGCCCTTCACAACCCCAATCTATATTCCACTTCATATACTCCATAACTCTTGTTATTCTATATAAAGCAAAACTAAACTATTCAAGCATGAATAAGAATTAAAAGTAGGATACCACCCATTAGGGGCAGGTAGTGTATAGAGTGCCAAGTCTAGAGTCAGGAAGACCTGAGTTCAAGTGTGACATTAGATACTTACTAGCTTTGTTATTCTGAGCAAATCACTTAACCCAGTTTGCCTCCTTTTCCTCATCTGTTAAATGAACTAGAGAAGGAAATGGTAAACCACTCCAGTATCTTTGCTAAGAAAACTTCAAATGGGATCATGAGGAGTCACATATAAATTAATCAACAGCAACAAACAACCACCTAGTAAGCGGAACCATAGAAAGAAAAGGAATTCATTTTTATTAAAAACTTTCTGCTGAAATTGGAAGACAATTGAAATCAGAGACAATTCACATTTGTTTGCTTTTGCTTTATATAAGATGAATACACACAGAGAAGTATAACTCCTGCTGAAAAGCTAGAATGTTCACTGGCTGCTATGATCTATTATTTTATCATTGTAGTATTTATCTTTCATAAATAAGAAAGCATCTAAAAACATTTCACCTGCATGGCTAGCTACATTGATCAAATTAATTGAATAACTAACCACTAGCAAATAATTATTATTTATAAGAAAACCCACAGTATACATAGGGATTTTTTTAATGAAGCATATTTAATAATATTGCTATCCCTAAGAAGTAGTATTAATAATGGTTCTTAGTAAGTACAATGTTTTTGGTACCATTGTAAAAGATATATTAAAATAATATAATTAAATATAATTAAAATTATAAATAAAACAATATAATTAAAATAACATAATATAATAACATTATATTACATATTATGTATCAACATATAAAACCAATAATAACAAAATTATATGATTAATATATTAATAATATGTAATGGTTATATTAAAATAATATATTTTAAATATTATGTACTTCACTTTAGTTCATACTTTAAAATTTATTTTAGATATTTTATAATATACACAATATGTTAATAGAGTAGTACATGCATATATTTTATAAATAAATGTCATTAACATGGAAGATGTATTTTTTTTTTAATTTGCTAATAAGATTATGCATTTGAACAAGGTCAGACTACTATCCTAGAGAAGCAATTTCCAAACTTCTTGATGGTATGATACCCTATGTTTTTTTCTTTGTAGCCTACAGTTTCTGAGGCTCGCCAAAACCATGCTCAGACTAAGAGGTTGTGTGTCACAGGTAATCACACCATCAGAGGGCTGATGTGAAAAACTAGGTTTATTACAAGAGAAATGAACATGAATGTGGAACCTAAAGGATTCCCAGTCTTTATAGAAGTTCACATTTTTATAATAGCAGGACAAAGGCAAAAGGGGATAGCAGTTCAGGGCATGACATAGGATAAGGAAGGGACAGCAAAGGTGGAGGAAAAAGACAAGACTACTCCCCACAGGGAATAGCAAAGTGATGGCAAAAGCCTCATTCTTTTTCCTTTAGGAATTGCTAGTCTGTAGAGAACCCCTTAATAGCCCTTAACATGTCCCCAGAGCGTCAATGCTACTTTCCCATTTAGGATTCTAAGGGAAATTATAAGCACCTGGGTATTTTTTCTAGTCCTCATAAACCCCATCTGATATTTCTTCCTCAATATTAATCATCAGTTAATTTCCCCCCAATATTATTTAACAGATTAGCATCAATAAAATTCTGTAAAGGGTTATTTACTGAAAAGGTATATGAATAACTTCTCAAACTAGGAATATACTCCTTTCTACTACCTGTGCCGCTGAGGAGAGTAGATTCACACAAAGAATGGACACTACTAAACATCTAGCACCTGGTTGAGTTTTGAGTATTGCATAGCTGATTAGTGTCACTACCTTGTATACAGAGTATTTTATTTACTGGACTAGGTCAATCAGGGTATTCCTTTGGGCTGACTTCTCACTAGATTTAGCTGGGGTTTTTTTTAGCTCACAGACAACTTTGCTATGAACTCCAAATGCTGAATCTCTAGTGCCTTTCAGAGCTCCTTGGTTTATAACCTGTTTTGTTCCACATTCCCCTAAGATCAGGAAAGAATAAACACATTGCAGAGTAACAGAGGTGACATCATGAATCAAGGCCATCTGGGGGGCTGAGTGTAAAGAGGAGGCTTCTGATAGCACTGCTCTCTCCACCTGGAGGCTTATAGCCTTTCTTCCTTGACGTCAATCAAAAAATCCCCAGGGAGAGTTGTGTTCCTTTAAGCTTGTTGTATGTATACTTGGTTTCAGCTCAGCAGTCAATGGAAAAGAGCATCACTATATTGTTATTTGTAATTGATCAATCCCTTCATGACTCCCTTTGTGCTTTTCTTGGCATTGAGTGTGGTGGTTTGCCATTTCCTTCTGTGGTTCATTTTACAAATAAGGAAACTGAGGCAAACAGAGTGATTTGTTCAGAGTCACACAGTGTTTGTGGCCAGATTTGAATTTAGAAAGTGAAAATCTTCCTAACTTCAGATCTGGCACTCTACCCTCCATACAACCTAGCTGTCCATATAGCATCCCCATACAGTAAACTACTAGGAAACAATGAGGGAATATCCGTACATGTTCTGAAGTTGGATGGTTACGTTTGCTTCAAAGCATGCTTAGCACAATCACCTTCCAAACTGAGAGTACACTTCCCTCTATCATTTCTCTCCTAGAAGAGAGCAAATTCCCACATAGAATGGTGGCTACTAAACATCCCCACCACCACCAGCAGCTTAAGTTTGAGGGTGGGACAATCAGTGGATATTATTCCCTTGTTTCCAGGATGTTACAATCTTGGTGTCTTAGATGCTATGTCAGTTCACTGTTTGTTTGGGTCACACAGGGTATCTGACTTCTCACAGGGCTTATCTGCTGCATCTATCAGTGGATTTTGCTATTGACTACAATTAATAGACATCTAGTGGCTCCATAAGGTAGATTTCAGCAGGTAGAGAACATTGTACTTGCTTTAAGGACTGAGCCCTTGTTGGACAGCACCTCTATTACAAAATTTTTGATAGCACATAAATATATACATACTTTTATATTTATATATATATACATATATATATATATTCTTCTGGAAGACATGGTGAAAAGAGTCCTGAATATAGATTTAGAGGACCTGGGTTAAATTTTCCATTCTCCTAATTATTGTAACTTGACCAAAACTTCTGTTTGGGGGATGATAGAATCCCCTTATAGAATCTTCCTATAGAATTGTTTTGTGAGGTAAGTATTTTTTAAACTTAAAGCCCTATATAAAGGAAAGTTATTATTATGCTATATGGTTATTTAGTATCTATGCCTATTTCAAATTTATTGAATTCAATTTATTTTGAGACTTCTGCCTGCTTTCCTAGAGATATTAAGTATGGTTTTGGAGAGTGTAAAAGAGCTCTGGTAAAGGATCACTGAAGTAGGAGATGGAAGGACTTGCTCTGGCTTCTTAGAGGTCAGGTTAGTAAAAGTCCAAATATGCTTAGAGGAATTTGGCTCTCCTGGACAGTACATCTTTCCCTGATTAGGAATGCATATGATTTTATTTCCATTCATCACTTTGCCATTCCATTTTCTCTCTTTCACCTGCTCCTGCTGGTATCCTAGGCCAAATTTATTTTCCTAAACCAAAGAGATTTTTCCCATTAGTCAGTCCTAAGGTGGTTTGGTAGGTGTTGTTATTTAGTCATTTTCAGTTATATCCCATTTGGGATTTTCTTGGCAGAATCCTAGAATAGTTTACAATTTCCTTCTCCAGCTCATTTTATAGATAAGAACCTGAGACAAACAGGGTTAAGTGACCCAGGATTAAGAATCACTAATCAGTATCTGAGGTCATATTTGAACTCAGGAGGATGACTGACTTCAGGCTGAATACTCTACTATACCACCTAGCAACCCAGGAGTTTGGTTATCAAACCGCACATGAAAAAGCTTCTACTTATTAAAATGAATCAAGTGAATTCCTAAGGGAAGTCTCTCATTTTATTGACTTGGAAGGTAGGTGGATTACTAACCCTATAAAATCTTTGTAGTCAGTTAGATGAGGCCCAGGACCACAGCTTGACTTCGTGTCTGAGATTGAGATGATATTATAATCCCAGCAAGTTTCATCTAAAAAGCTATTGAGACTGTAATAATAGCCATCTTTACGTAGAATTTTAAGATTTATAGCATGTTGTCATTACCATTCTTCAACCTATGTTGTAGTACAATTTAAAGAAAAGGCTTTAAAGGTTTAAAAAAAAAAAAAAAGGCAGGTTCAGGGTCACACAGCTAGTAAATCAAAGTTCCTAAATTCCAAGACCACTGTTCTCTTTACTACATTGGAGTTGCCTTTCCAGCAAATAGAATACAGTCTGGCTAATTCTAAAAGAAACTGTTCCCCTTCCTTCCCCAAAGATTTAATAATGTTCTGTTTTCTAATGGTAAGTGGGTAGAGATTAAATCTAGAGCAGAGATTTTTAACCTTTTTTATATATCACAGATTTCTTTAACAATCTAATAAAGCTTAGAGACCACTTCTCAGAATAATGTTTTAAATGTATAAAATAGAAAAAAGAAATATAAAAATTTATACATGTGTACATTTGTTATATGAATAAATTAAAATAAATATTTATGAATATAAAAAAAGAAAAATATAAAGAAAACCAAAAGCTAATAATAAATACATAAGGTATATTTTTCCCATTCAAGTTTGCATACTCCTTGAAATCTATTCATGAATCCAAAGAAAAGGGAAAGGAGATCCTCTTTCTGAGACTCTTAGGTTGTTTCTTCTTCTACAGTCCTTTTGGCTAATTCATTGTGCCTAAAGAGGTAAACTTTAGACAAAGGTTACCATCTCCATTAGGTCTATAAAAAAAGCCAGCTAAAATGTAGCCTTTGTCCAGTCTGACTCATTACCAAGCTGACCTTTGGGAAACTATGGAACCCAGGTTTAAAATCCCTCATTTACAGCAAGGAGCTAATCCTGGGAAATACGGAGAATGATAGATTGGAGCCCTAGCTAACAAGAAATAATGGGTCACTCTTCCTCCTGCTTTTTGCCACCAAGCATACAAATGTTTTTCTGTCTTCCTCTCCCATTCTTACACTCTCCTCAAATCTTTCCAGGCACTTTCTTTTTCCTCCTCCTCCTAAGTCCTGGAACTTTATCACCACTACTCCCAATGGCCTCGGTGGTTCCTGCTTTGTATGGATGGCGCCGCATTTTGGGTAATGAAATATTCACAGGTCAGTGATTCCTTGAGAAATGATGGGGACCAGTCAATTCCTTTTCAGGGAGTAATTTTCTTCCCCTTCACAGCCTCTGTTTCATGTTGACAGTCATTAGCATGAGAGAGAGGCTGGATCGAAGGAGAGGTATGGTGCTTGTCAGAGCACTGAGGCGAGATGTGTTGTGGCAAGCAGCCCCAGCTGAATGGCAGCCATGGAGGAAAGAGCAGGTGGTATAGCACAGTAGGAAGCATGTCATCTAAGAAGGCAAGTGAACACACCCACATTTGCTCACCAAGGAGTATCTGTTTCCCTAGAACACCATCACTGATTGCTCAGCATATTAGAAGCCTTTGGGTTTTTCAGTCAGAAAAAGAAATTAGATAAATACATTAAAGTGTCTGACTCTGCTCTGAGCTAAGAGAGACATATCTCATCAGGCTGAGACCCTCCCCGTTACTGGACAGTAATATAGGAGTTAGGAAAGTTTGGAGAGAGATAATTAGTTCAGTTTTAGATATGCTGAGTTTAAGATCTCTACACGATATCCAATTGTTTGCTCCTTGTTGGAAGGAGGGAGGCAATTGAGGAGCAACCAGAGACTCAGAGACAGGCACCTTTGATCAAGTCCAAGGCTTCAGTTAAATGGTATTTTCCTTAATTTTATGAGTATGGCAGGCAATTAAGTGATTCTTTCCTCTCCTCTGTTCACTTTATCATCCAACTTGAATTGTAGCCCAAGGGGAATCTTTCTGTATAGCAGCGGAATTAAACCATAAAGTCCCAAGTCATCTTTCTATCCCGGGCCAACCCCATGTACTCAGTTTTACTGTCCCACAGCCTCTACTTGCCTTGGGTGTCTGGTTTTTAAGCAAAAAAAAGGAGAGATCCACTTTCTGAGGCTCTTGGATCACTTCCCTCATCACAAAGCTTTTGGTTAATTCATCCCAAAAGAGACAGAGAGATACAGTGCTAGACCCTGTTAAATGGGGAAGCCTTAGTCCCATGTTTCCTTCTCCATTAGGCTCACGAAACAGGCCAGCTAATATGATCTCTGTCCAGTTTGATTTATTTCCCATCTGGTCTTTTGACCCTAGCTGCAGATGCTTTGTGGCTGTTTCTTTTGTGTCTCTGAGGACAAAAAGTGAGTGAGAAAAAGAGCAAAGTACTTTGGAGTGGACAGGTCAGTAGCAGTGCTCTCTACCTATTAGAATAGCTTGATAAGAGCCAGAATGCCCAATTTCTATTCCTATCTATCTGATAGGACATTGCTCTCTCTCTATGAAAGCCAATTCTCTTTTTGTGGGGGTAGGGGTGGGATAAGTGTCTTGGGAAATGGTGACCAAGATAACAATGATTTTGTTCTGGTTGGGTCTCTTGGAGAGGATGAGTAGACGTGTATTTCCTAGTTTTCAGAGAAGGAAATGGGCAAGTTACCTCTAACAGGTGCTTTGGGTGTTATGGAAGATGCTTTGGGGAGGTCATCCCACACCCAAAGAGCTATATAGAGTACCTAAGAGAAAGTGTCTGTTTAGCTCTTCAGCATGAGGGTCTGAATGCCTAATATTTCTCCAATCCTGTACACAGGATGGAACTACCAATATCAGCAAAAACATCTGGTCAGTTCCCCCAAGGACCAGCAGGTGGCATAGCAAGAACCCTCTTGCCATAGATTTTACTTTTCAAGACAAAAGTTAAGAGACTTTAATCTACTTGACATCTTAAAGGATCTGCATACATTCATTTGTATAAACTAGCTACAACCAAAGTGGGATGCAAGTTTACATTATAAATAATGGCTCACATTTATATGGCACTTAATAATTAAACACCCACGAGATAAATAGCATTAGCATTATTGTTCCCTTTTACAGATGAGGAGGTAAAACTTATACAGATAAAAGTAATTCATCAGTTCACTGCTTTTCTTTCATAATCCCAGTGGTGATATATAAACTCCCTCCTTTACTTAATCCAACAGAAAGGTCCTTCAGATTAAAAGCAGTCCTTTACTAAACAACTAGAAGCAAAAGATACCAAGTCCAAAACAGAACATGGTTTGCAATGGTCACATTTGCGCAATTTTAGATTTATTCTTATAATCTGTTCTGAGTATGTTGGATGAGATAAATACTCCACCATCTCATCAAACCTTTAAACTCTGTATTCTCCTCATCCTTTCCTAATCAAGCAAATAGATGGAAATGGAAAGAAGACCAGAAAAAGTCATTAAGACAACCACCTAGATGTCAATTAGAACTGAGGAAGTAAAGCTGGCATTGACATGAGAGAAAATCTAGTCCAGGAATTTTTAACCTTTTTGTGTCATGGACTCATTGGAAGTCTAGTGAAAGTAATGGATTCCTTCATAGAATTTTTTTTAGATGACTAAAATGAATTTCATAGGATTCAAAAGGAAAGCAAATATATTAATATTTAGTTATCAAACAATTTTTTTTAATCCAGGGACCCCAAAATAAGAGCCCTTGTTCTAGTCCAATCTCCTCATTTTGCAGATGAGGATATTAAGATTCCAGGAGGTTGAAATTTTCCCAAGTTCACATAGCATAACATAGAATGGAAATTTGAACCAACTCCATTGTTCTTTCTGATCACTGAGGGCCAGTCACAAACTAGGAAAGTTTTAGTTTACCTTTCTCTAAGGATTCATTACATAACAAATTATCAGATATCCGGGTAAATATCATAAATTAGTATCTTATAGATGAAATAATAGAGACTCTGAGAGGATAAAATGACTTTCCCAGGATCACACAACCCTATGAAAGCTATAATTCAAAGACAGCTCTCCTGAATCTGTCTCATGTACTTATCACACTGTCTCTGTGCCAAAAGTGTCTTTTTTGTCAGATAGTCACAAACTGTGCTATTTACTCTGGAATGTTTTCTGAGCCCAAGGTACACATATCCTTTCTTCCTTGAAGAGTAACACTGAGCTCCCTAGAAAAAAAGTTAACCTTTCTTTTTCCTTCCTAGGCTCATAAGGAATAAAACTTATTGGCTTAAATGTGGTTCTTCTCCATAAGCATACAAGAAAAGGAGTGAGAGTCAAGTTGCAGCAAAAATATGGTTAGAAACTAGAGAAAGAAAGTCACAGCCTATACTAGCATCTTAAAATATCTAGAGCCTATATTTCCTTTTCATTTGGATTAGCTCTCCATATTTTCTCAAGAGCTAGTGTAGTCTTATGTGCCCTTATTTAGGTATAAATTTGGAGCCAGAAGGTAAAGGAACTATTTCCCCCCCCACCCCGGCCCCTATCTTTGGAATGGTGGTGTTGCTATCCAGACCCAGCCACACATTCTCTACCTCATTCCCCACCCCCACTTAATAGTTTCTATTTCCTAGCCTCCCCCCTAAATTCCCTCTCTCTGGATAATTTTCTTTCCATTTGCTTAGGAAGAGGGAAAGAGTAAGTGAAGCAATGTGACCCAATAATATTTCTACCATTGATGTTCTACTGTACTTAATTTCTTGGGATAGCAGTCCAGGCAAGGTTTTTTTTTTTTTCTTTTTTTTTTTTTTCTGACCCATAGAATCTTAACTCCCTTCTTGCTATTTTGTCTCATAAGAAAAGAACGTCTTCTCCCAAGACTTGGAATTCTATGATTCTTGGCAAAATCTATGACATCTGGAATTATGCATCAGAACATCAACAAATACCAATAGAAACAGCATGATTAGCCTACCTTAGGGTATCAGTTATAGCAAATATAAATTGACAGTACATACTATAGACATAACACAGTATAAAGCATTTCTTGGCAGGCAATTTTATTGGCTACATGTCTAAATTACCTAGAGAACATAATATATTCACATCATGGTGATACATATATATCCATAGAACATAAAATCATACCAAGCAAAAATAAAGCAATAACTGATTACATTGGATGTTTTTGCAGCACCTCTACCAGTCTTTAGAACTCTTTTATAAACTGGTGAGTTGTCCAGTCACTCTGCAACTAAATATGGTCACTTTCCATCAATTTGCTAACTTGTCTGTCTCCAGCAGCAACATCAAGATTTCTCAGCAAAACTCTTAACTTGATGAAAGTCTTGACAATGAATGTGGCTACAAAACATTATTTTGTCAGTGTTCTTCTGGACCAGAGTTCTAGCTAAAATATCCTTTATCACCCCTTTTGGCTGAGAGATGTATCAATTGTGAATGTCTGAAGTCTTTCCATTCTCAGAGAATACAAAACACAGCATTAGGTAGGTATGACTAGCATTCAAACAGTATCAGGCAGAGTATAAAGTGGTATTGTCATTCATGGTGTTATTTATGTGTGTTTGTACTAGGAAAGCCATTGTGTTGGCTCCAGTGAATTTTTTGTTCTATTCCCAGTATATGGTTGAGACATTCAAGGGGTGAATTCCCTTGGGAATGGTAAGTTATAGTTCTAGATTTTTTGATGCAAACAAGCTTTGCCTCTGTGCCCTGTCTTTGCCCTGGCAGGAAATCTGAACACTGAGAAATACTTCTCTCACAACACTTTGTTAATCATTGATTGCCTTTTGATGCCTGCTCTGGTATGCCTCAGCATAACTTGAAAAGTGGTTCGTCATCACCAATATATGGTCTGTTTATGTTTTTGCTATCACTTTATAGGGTTAGAAAGTCAATAAAAACAAGTTCCAAAGGTTTAGCAGTCCTTATGCTCTTCAAATTTGTCACACAAGTTGGTAGCACTTTTCTTAGCACACAACAAACATAAGTCACACTCTTGGTGATATCTGTTGCAATCCTGGGACAGTAAAATCTGTTTATTAGCTCTAGGGTTCTTTTTTGACTCACATCTTTCATAGCCATAGAGAAATATGTGCTGAGTATCAATAGCTGCTTCCGAGCACCGTGTGATAATGATGATACAGTACAACACAACTCTTACTTTTGCCTTTGTTTCTACAGTAAGGTGCCTTTAAACAATTGGCATTTGAGCCTCTCAGCTTCTTGGCTCACCACACCACTTGGCTGAACCATTCCCTTGCTTCTTGGCTGGTCATATCTCATGGTCCTTCCTTAGTTATTCTGCTGTCTTTGCCAATAATACACAAACACCAAAGTAAAGAAGTTGGCTCCAATGAATTGAAGTTCATGTACAGTGTTGACATATTGTCTAATAGAAGTTCCAAACATTCAACTGTATTGTTTATAATCCAGCTTATTGGGCATCACAAGGAGCTTTCCTTTCTTCCTACATGTCTCTGTGGCTTTAGTGTTATGTGGCCTTTGGGACAAGACATCTACATCCACATTATTCTCCTGTGTGTGTGATAGCATATATTGATTATGTAGTTAGCTGCTGCTCATCTCTGACAAGAGACATTTATCTTAGTACTACTCAAAATAATATTGGTGAATTTTTGTCAGTCCACACTTGCACTTTCACTCCATTCACATAGTTTTGGAACTTCTCAGTAATAACCCACTTTAAAGCCAACTTCCAATTTATGTGTTGAGTAATGAATCTCATCAGAGCTAACAAATGCACCTGGTGTCTGGTAACCATCAATCTGTTGGTACAGAACTATGCCTAAACCTTCTAAACAAGACAAGCTCATCTGTATGTGAGGTGAAGTGAGGTAACCAATTGATTCTTTGAAAGCTTGGTCACATCTGATTGTCCATGAGTCTCCAAAAGATGTAGTATATTTAAGTCAGTGTTGCATTTCTTGCCATGAGGTTTGTGAATAACTGAAAGACAAAAATGTCTTATGTCTTCACCATGTGTCAGCTCCTGTGTAAGCACTAAAGATACAACTAGAACAGGTGAGATGTCCACTCTCAAGGAATTCATACTCTAATTGGGGGAAATAATGTATAAAAGGTAGTTTAGCTGTAGGGAGGATAGAAAGACCCAGAAGTCCTAAGGATAGTAGTGGAACAGATGGTAAGGCTCAGAGATCCTTAGCCTTATTAGATTATGTAATAGTGCCAGATATCTGAAAGGTGTAGAGTCAGAGTAGATGCTGGTCCTTCATCTCACTAGAACAAATAGAGTTAGGGACACTCATCTCATTTAAGTTACAGAAACTCTGATGAACTGTGTCAGATCCTGATCTGGTGCAAGAATAAAGGATAAAACGGAAGGAGACAGGATTCTGCTGGCCATGGTGGGTCTTTCCGAAGCCAGTTGTCCAGGTTGGATCCTGGGATAGTCAAGGACCAGGAAAAGAGGGTGAAAGAGAAAGGCAGGAGAGAAACTGTGCCTAATCGCATATGAGTGAGGTCATTTTGCAGCTTAGCAATAGTAGCACTGCTCCTAACAAATGTGCAATAATGACCTCCAAATATTAAGAAAGTCATTGGATCTTGATTTGGCTTTAATCTATTTGCCTATCTCATGAGCAACTTAGATAATGTTTAAATAGTTTCATGCAGGCCCATTAAGTTGTTACAATGCTGTGTTTATTTTAATGCTATGACATCTCTTAAGATACCTTTAAGTCAAACTATCCCTGCAACCCATTGACTACTTAGTGGATCATTCTGGTCATGTTTGCATCTTCAGAGATTATAACTCCTCTTGCTATCTGCCTGATTAATTTGCTATCTGGCCATGACAGAATGCCAATTCTCCTTTGTCCTGAATAATGTTGCCAAATTCAGCTATCACCATAGTGTCATTCTGTCATAGATGAAAAATAACTTGTCTTTGTATACATTCCAAATATGTGAATTCAGGGTTTCCTTCTCTTTGGACCCCCACAAGTCTTCAAATAAAAGGTTTTTCAAGCTTTCTATTATACAATTCATCTTTTATCTGTCAGAAGCAGTCCTGCAGAAGATAATCTGATCCTAGACTCTGTGGAGTCACCTTCAGGAGGGCAAGGGTGCTTTCCTGAGAATTTTCCTATCTATATTGAGAAGTTTTACTTGGGGCATGTGTACAGGTAAGACTTCTTTGTACCACACAAGGAACCTTCCTTGAGGTACTTACAGGTGATTCCTGTGGGGGACTAAACCATGCCTTGTGCACATGAGAGTTATGTCCTGCCATGGTAGACCCAGCATCATCTTGGCCTATGGGAAACTGGCTCTTCCTGACATAGCAGACTTAGCTTTGACCCTTATTCACTCTGACAAATGTCCTTTTCTGCCCCAATCGTTTATTTCAGACTCCTTGCTGTCTGTCCAGCCTCCTTACTCATTAAGGTTTCTATTTTCTTAACCAATTCCTCCTCTTCAGCAGGGGTTATGAATATCAGTTCCCAGGCACTGTCTCCTCCTGTCATTGTATCTGGTATTTTTGAATGCTACACCAGGTTGGGTTGGATCCAAGCACTTCCTGGCAGCTACCCAGACCTTAACCTAACTTGTGATCTATTCTTCTGTCCAGACCTGCAGTTCCATTTGTGTAAGGAACTCCTGGTGAGGAAAATTCTTCTAGCAACACCATTTAGCAACTCTTTTCTAATCTATGAATTTAAGGAGTTTGCACTCTTGGACAAGCCCAAGATTTAACACTTGAACCCAGATTTTGCTGACTCTGAGACTGGCTCTAATTACTCTCTAATAATAATAAACATGTAATTTATTATTTACACTTATATTAAAGTACTTTAAGATCTGCAAAGCATTTTACATTTGGTATCTCCTTTGATATTTCCTAACCATCCTGTGTTATATATGTCGTTAATAACCCTATTTTATGTATAAAGAAATTAAGCCTCAGAGAGCTTCAATATGTTGCTCAAGGTCATTTGCCAAGTTTGTGAGGCATTGGAAGGAGCATGATATAATGAAGGCTTCTTAAACTTTTTCCACCTGCAGCCTCTTTTCATCCAAGGCGTATGGTATGGCCCCAGGCATATAGATATATAAAACAGGTATAAAAATCAAACATTTACTGATGATAAATCATAATTTTGTGACCCTATATTTAGTTACTCCATTTGGAGTCACAATCTCTGTTTAAGAAGCTTTGGTGTAGTGGACAGAGACTGGCCTTTGAGTGAAGAAGGCCTGGATTCAGGTGCAGCCTCTTCAATGCCCTTAGGCTAATCTGTAAAACTAATCTCTAAAACAATCTACTTTGGTGAAGTTTCTACAGTAGGAATTTTACACCTACTAAATCATAGGTATGAACTATAAAATAAGTTTCAGACTTTATTTGTACTAGTGTTTGTTTTTTTTACTGGGGTAGCTCCTTATGCTCTGAGCCCAGTTCTGAGACTGTCATTTCCCTAGTTGATTAGGTTAGGTAAGATGATCTTTAATACTCCTCAAAAATAAGAAATATTTTTCACTAAGATCCATCTCCAAATATAAGATACCTTTTCTCTTGTCCACCTTTTGCTCTCAGCAATCTTCTGCCTCACTTCAAAAGGCAAGCCCCTGATCTGAAACTAGAGGAAAAGCCCAATGGGGATTTAGAGGAGAGTTGGAAACCTCCATAGAAAAGAGAAACCTCCTTCTGTTGCTAGCAATAGTTGCCACCCACAGCCTCTTTAGGGATTTGATAAGAGTAGGGGCTGAGGGCTGCTAGTAGAAAGATTTTCCAGGATACAATTTCAATTTTAGTGCATCAGATGTTGGCATGTGTATTTATGTTTTTTGTTTGGTTGGGGTTTTTTGGGGTGGGAGTTAGACAATAACTGAAGAATCCTAAATGCCTCAATCCTCTTTGCTCACTCCTCCAGCCCACTCCCTCACACATACATATACACTGCGAAAGCCACACTTCCCCAAAACAGTCTTCATCCCTGACTCATCAAGGAATTCACAGCCCTTTTCCTTTCCAAAAGTCAGATCTTCAACCTAGCTTCCATAGATTAAGTGGAGAGAATTTAGACATCCTCCCATAATGCTTTCTCTGCTTTACTTGGAGAAATCATTAAATCACCCTCCCCCTCCTCTTGCCCCACCATGTACATAGATATATAAAATAGGTTTTAAAATCAAACATTTACTGAAAATAAATCATAATTTTGTGACTCCTACATTTAGTTAGTAGTGTCCTGGTTGGTTTTCTGGAGGTCCCTGGGCCAGCCTTCTGACCCATAACAAGTTACTCCATATAGGGTCATAGTTCAGTTTAAGAAGTTTTGGTGTGGTGACCTTTTGAGTGAAGAAGCTTTGGTTTCAGGTGCAACTTCTTGACATGTTTCCTGTATAATCAAGAATAAGTCTATTCACCTTTCAGTGCTTCTAGGCTAATCTCTAAAACTATAAATTAGTGATGGGTTAACTCTATTTACCTCTCTCCATCCTTCAAGTCACAACCTCATCTCTAAACAGAAAAGGAAGAAAAGTTCATTTTCCAACATAGAACTTGAGCCAAGTGTTCTGGTGGCACTGGACATTCTTGTTTAGCTGACACCAGGGCCAAGGCTGGGGCTCGGGCCAGGGCTACAAACCACACCAGGATTTCATGCTGGACTCCCACACTGATATCACAGACCTTTTCTGCTAACCTTCTAAGTTGCCTTAGCTGGAAAATGCTCTACTCCATCTTTTTTGGGTATTCTGATGCTCTAAAATTTGTCTAGAATCATTGTTTAAAGGAATTTGGAATGGTTTGGGGGAGAGGTTGGGGAGGTTCCTGCCTTTACTTGGCTTCACTTCTCCAGACATTGGACATCTTTGCTTGGATTAGCACTACAACAAAGGAATGTCATTTGGGGGAAAAGTGAGGAAACTTGGAATGGAAATCCCATTATTACTCAGTGGCAGGACACATTCAAAGAATACATTCAATTAAAAAATAATTTTTTTTCTGTTTAACCTCAGTCATAATATATATGATTTTCAAACCTCTTTTTCTCTGACCAGTATCTATCCCTTTTCTTTGACCTTTCTCTTCAATGTTGGGTTCCTTTTCCAGTCTTCACTGAGAAATCTGAAGGAAAGGGAGGAAAAATAAAGAGAGATAAGGTGTTTCTTGATAGAGTAACAAAGGCAGGAAAGTTAGAGGAGGGACAGGTGGTCCATCCTTCATTATGCATAAAATAATTACAAATGAGGTATAGTCTGGTTTGTTGTTGTTGGAGTTTTTTTGATAAATGAAAGTGTCACAGTGGTAAATTATATTTTTATTTACTTCAAAGTAGTATTTTCATTGATGCCACAGTTAAATGATGTGATATTTAATTTTCCTGGATCTAGACAGTATTTCAAAATCATCATAAAATTATACTACATCAATTTTTTTATCCTCATCATTTTTTTATGAGAAGCCCAGGATCATTCTGGCTTAATTGGCTTGAAGTTCATAACTAACTTTTATAATCTGTTCTTTAACCCTTCCCTTCTCTTTTCCCATTTTCTTCCCTCTATAGATTCTCTTTGTATTTGTCTTCTTGTCTCTCTCCCTCTCTCCTCCATTTCTCTTTTTCTCCTCTGTTTCTTTGTCTCTCTCCATTTTCTTCCTCTCTTCCCTTCTCTGTCTCTCACTCTATCTCCTTCTCTCCTCCATCCCTTTTCCTCACTTTCCCTCCCTTCCTTGTTTAGCTGACTCCAGGGCCAAGGCTAGGGCTCAGTCAAGGAAGATAATCAGAAGCAGAAAAGCAGGTTCAATTCTCTGAAATTACCTTGAATTTTAGAGCAGAGGAGAAGTCATGCCCCAGGATCTTGGAACCCTACAGAAAATACTATGGCTTCATTCTGTCCATATTTTACTTATTGTGTGACCCCAATTTCATCATGGATTATTTCTAAGGCTTAAATTTACCCAACTTTAAAATAGAAGGACCTATCTCAGACTTTTAGAGATCATAGAATCAAAGTTAGGTGGTCCTGTCACAAGCCAATCCCCTCTAACCTTACTCCTTTCTTTTATAAATTAGGAAACTGAAGTCCAGGTTAATTGACTTGTTCAACATTATACAGTTATCCCTTCCACAGCACCAGGGTTGGGGACATAGTACCATGATCTGGAAAATCTGCATATTTTTTCATCTCTCCCTTTGTACCAGAGAAGAAGTATGATTTTTTTCCTTTATGCATTTATTACCTTACCATAAAATTTGGGTTTATATTATATGATACTATACAGATATTTTATTCATTTCTGAATTTCTAAACTTTTTCTGTTTCATCTGCTGATCTTTACATGTAGTCTGTGGCTTCTACAAAACTCCCCCAAAATTCTCAATTAATTTCTTATGCTGCTCCATGATACATCAAAACTGTGATGAGGAATGTTTCTATGCAGAAGGGATAACTGTACATCTAATGAGTGTCAGAAGTCTGTGAACACAGGTCTTCTGATTTCAACTCCCAATTGATCAATCAACAAGCTTTTATTTAGTGCCTGCTATATGCTAAGCTTCTGTTCTCAGGCAATTTGCATAATAGAAGAAAACATGTGCACACTTATAAGAATATACAAAATATATTTTATAGTCAATTTCTGGGAAGGGGGTGCATTAGCACCAAGGCAATACAGAGGAGTTGATATTTGAGTTTTAAAATTCAGTATTTTAAGAAGTGAGATAAGAAAGGAGAACATTTGGGACATAGAAGATAACATATTCAAAGGTGCAGAGATGGGAAATGGGATGGAAGAATCAAGAAAAACAGTTTGACTTATCAAATAGTTAACAAAGGTGAATAATATATAATAAGGTTGGAAAGATAAGTTGCATGGGGATTTAAATGACAAATAAAGATATTTGTGTTTGATCCTAGAAGTTCATGGGAAGCTATTGGAGTTTATTGATAAGAGGAGAGACAGTGTCAAACTGAGCTTTAAGAATAGTATTTTGACACCAATTCTTTATATGGAAATTAAAATGTATAATCAGAGTCTCAGAAGGGAATGTAAATATTTTCCCAGGGGCTTTTGGAGTAGCCCACATTTTTCTTAAGAAAAGTAGAAAGGCAGCAGCAGAAATTATCAACAATTTCCATCTTCATGCCATCTGTCCCAATTATCTCTTCTCATAAATTTCTTCTTGGCAAACAAATAACCTACCTAAATGATATTCCCTTTGTGATGTCATATTTACTTCTTCCCCACTCCTGCAGTTGCTAACTATTTCAAGATCAAATCTAGGAGGACAGGAATCTTTTCTTCAGTTGTAGAGCACAGGGGAACACCTCTAAAGTGTCTGGATGTGAAAATTCCCTATTCGAGGTGTGAGGGACTAATGACAAATGTTGTAAAAGTTGTCAAATTCTCTTACTCATTCCCTAATATTTATCAGCTAATGTTTTCACTTTTAAATTTTATATTGATTTTTTTTATTTTGAGAATTCCAAATTCTATCCTTTCCTCTAGCATTTTTCCACATCCACTGAGAAGACAAGTGATATGATACCTATTAAACATATGAAGTCATGCAAAATATATTTACATGTTAGCCATATTATCCAAAAAAAAAGCAAGAAAAATAAAGTGGAAAAAATTAGGCTTCAGTTTGAATTCAGAGTTCATTAGTTCTCCCTCTGGAGGTAGATAGCATTCTTGATAATGAGTCCTTTGGAATTATCATACATCATTGTATTGATGAGAGAAGCTAAATGGTTGATCATCATACAATATTGTTGTACACTTCTGCTCACTTCATTTTGCATCAAGTCATATAAATCTTCTCCAGTTTCTCAAAACCCATTCCATTGTCATTCCTTATAACATACTTATCATTAAAATTAAATACCACAACTAGTTCAGCCATTCCCCAACTGCTGGGCATCTTATCAATTTTCTATTCTTTTTTACCATAAAAAGCTTCTATAAATATTTTCTCTTTTTTTAAATCTGTTTGGCATATAGACCTAATGATAGTATAGCTGGGTCAAAGAATATGAACCATTTTATAGCCCATTGGGCATGATTCCAAATTGTTTGTTCTTCAGAATAATTAGACCAGTTTGCAACTGGTTCGTGTCCCTATTTTTCCACATTTGACATTTTCCTTTCCTATCATTTAGTCAACCTGATACATACATCAGAATTGTGATTTGGAGCAATTTTCATATGACTATTGATAGTTTTGATTCTTCCTCTGAAAACCACCTATTCATATCCTTTGTCCATTGAAGAATGACTTATTTTAGAAATTTGACTTAGTCTTCTATATATTCGAGAAATGATGCCTTTGTCAGAGAAATTTCCTATAGAAATTTTTTCTGAGTTTCTTACTTTCTAATTGTGCCTATATTGGTTTTGTTTGTACAATATCTTTTTAATTTCATGTAATCAAAATTATCTGTTTTATCTCCTATGAATTTTGTTTTATGTCCTGTTTGGTCATAAATTTCCCTTATCCATAGTTCTGAGAGGTAATTTTTTCTATGCTCTACTAACTTGCTTCTGCTATCACCTTTTATATTTAAATCATACATACATTTTGAATTTATCTTGGTATATGGTTTGAAATGTCTATCTATGCCTATTTCTTCCAAGCTACTATCTAGTTTTCCCAGAAATTTTTGTCACATAATGAGTTCTTCTCCCCAATGGTTGGATCTTTCAATTTCTTGAACACTAGATTATTATGGTCCCTTATAGTATTATTACATATTGTATATTTGATGTATTCCACTGATAAACCATTCTGTTTCTTCACCAGTCAGATTGCTTTGATGATTGCTGCTTTGTAATATAGTATGAAATCTGATATTGCAAGGCTAACTTCCTTCACATTTTAAAAATATTCTTGATGTTTTATTCTTCCAGATGAATTTTTATTTTTTTCTAACTCTATAAAACAATTCCTCAGTAATTTGATTGGTATGGGACTGAATAAATTAGGTACAATTGTCATTTTTATTATATTGAATTGTCCTAACCATAAGCAATTAATATTTCTCCATTTATTAGAAATGTCTTTATTTGTGTGAAAAGTGTTTTGTAATTGTGTTCATATGATTTCTGGGTAGCTAATGCTTTCAAAGTGAATAGGTAATCATTACTCCTGTGTCACTGAAAGATGAAAGCACATGTCACATGTATTCCAGTGAGATTTGTTAAATTATCTGAGTTATAGAGATAAATTACAACTGGCCAAATCTTGGATATAAAGCAAGTGATGGAAATGTAAATACTGCCTATGGCCCTCTCTGGAACTTCAGATGAAGTAAACACTCCTCCTAGCCTGAGGGTTTCCTCTGGTTTTGCAGCAGCCTTCTCCATTGGCATTATAAGTGCCCATACAGCCTTCTCCATTGGCATTATAAATGCCCATACCTGTGTGAGGATCATAGGATGAGTCCTGGACAGCAATGCAATTTGAGACTAGATTATTCCTGCATGTATATTAAGTGAGCTCTACTTCTGGCATCAGCCCTTACTAGTAAAGTCCCTATTTTTCAGATTTTTAAAAAAATTTTTAAAGATAGCAGAGCACCTATTGAACAAATGGGTCATCCATAAAATAAAGCTCACGATTAATTTCTTTTTCTGAGTGCTAATTTGCCAACTCTCACTGGTCTAGCTCATAGACCATCTTTTTCATATTCATGATTCACCTTTAACTTTAGTATATATTCTACAGCCCAATGTCTAGGTGAAAACTATGATAGATTGTTTCTCATACTTAACACAAGGATGATATATACACAATTGTAGCCACTAAGATTATCTCAGGATAAGTCATCTGTTCAGCTTGGATTCAAATAAATATCCTGAGAATGATCTTGACAAAAGCTCCTATTAACTTTGAGAAGAGGAGGAAGGGGAAAAAACCTTTTTCATAAATTAGAGGGGGAAAAAAACATCTTGTACTTTTGGCAAGCAAATTTACAAGGTCTCAAGCAAGCTGTGCTTCACGGGTCTATTAATTCTTAGTATGCAAGTTAAAAATGATTGTAATAAACTTTTAATATAAAATTTCTTCTACTTAGGAAAGTAGTTTCCCAAAATGGAGGTTGTGGAATCTAGTAGCCAATAAATAGTAGAAGGAGGAATAAGAGTACTGAATACTGAACCTACTTTTGTTATTGTTCAGCCATTTAAGTCATATCCAACTCATCATGGCTTCATTTGAGGCTTTCTTGGCAAAGATAGTGGAGTAATTTGCTATTTCCTTCTCCAGCTCATTTTACAGATGAGAAAACTAAGGCAAACAGAATTAAGCTATATGCCCAGTGTCTAAGATAGGATTTAAATTCAGGTCTTCTTGACTCCAAGTTTGGTGCTCTATCCACTGTAACCTCTATTCAATGGTTTTGTGATCTCAGGATTTTGAAGCACCCTCCACTGATTCAGATCATCTCCATTTTTTCTATCCTAAGCCACTTGCCTCAATTCCCTTTCAAGAGTTTCCTAAGAGGAGTCAGCCTCAATGGATAACCTTCTTCACTTTCTCTCAACATCATCAGTGTGCCATTGGAGCACTCTGCCCTTGCTATGTAGCCAGCCAGGCTTCCCTTTCTGCCACACAATTCTTTGATGGCATCCTTTATACTTTTGTTTCTTTGGAGTCCCTTGTTGATTATATCTTGTCTGCTCACGCTCACTCCTCATCTTTAGTTCTTTGGAAGCAACAGCATTCCAGGTCTCACTATTTTATACCAATGCTGGTAAAATGTTTGTACTGAAAAGATGGATCTTAACTATCACAGAAAGCTTGGAGTCAGTAAAAGTCCTTTTCAATTTCCTGAAAATAAATCAGTCTGCTCTCTTTTTAACTCTTGGCCCAGCTCATTGTCCATCTGAATTGTCTGTCCCAAATATAGCTACTATTGGGCAAATTCTGTAGAGCTTCCATTTAAATAGATATTGAATCTCAAGCAATAGATTTTATTCAACCATTTGATCTTTCTTGTGAAAGCCTTATTACTCTGAGTTCTCACAGATCTCTTCCAGGAAGCTCTACAATGTTCTGAAGCCTGAAGCTATCAAAGCAAACCATCAAGAAGACCTTGTTATTTATAGGGAATTCCTCTTCAGTGTGGACTCTGCCCTATCCCAATGGCAAATATTTTTAGGAAGCATTCATCTCCCTGTTTTATGTTTTACCTGTTGTATCCTATCAAAAGATCATTGCAAAAAATCATTTCTCTTATTATATTTTCAAAAAAATGTTGAATGTCTTTGATGTAGGGCCGAGGGACACTTTGTTATAACAAAGCCTACAAGCCTATGTTTTGTTCTGCTGAGTCAAATGCTTTAAAAAATAATAATAATAACAGCTTTCAACAAGTTATGAAGTGGTAAACATGTGGCACACTGTTGAATATCATTTGTAAAAGCTTGCTTGTTCCTTCTAAAACCATCACCAAAGAGCTCCTCATACAGAAATTACCCTCAAAAGATTCCGTATGGGTGGGAGATTAGACATGTAAGTCAATAGTTATTGATATTTTTTCAGTAATTTTTTATTTTAAATAATTAAGGTCTGACAGGTATCATATGATCATGGATTTAGAGAGTTATGCCAGCCTCTGCTGTGGTTGGCATTTCTCAGATTTTCCATAAGGGTTGGGGTGAGGAGAGGGAACATGAGCAGACAGGACTCCACTTAAAAATCTTTACAAATAAAATATGATGAAGATGTGGTGATGCAGTTGAAAAAAATGGGGATTTTAGTGGACTGGTTTAGGTTAGAATGAACCAATAATGTGCTATAACAGTCCCCCCAAAGTGAATGATATCTTAGGTCAAATCAATAGAGTTGTGTTTTTGTTTTTGTTTTTGTTTTTTGCTGAGGCAATTGGGGTTAAGTGACTTGCCTAGGATCACACAGCTAGGTCACATTTGAACTCAAGTCCTTCTGACTTCAGGTTTGGTGCTCTATCCAATGTGCAATCTAGCTATAGTTGTCCTATCAGAACATAGCTAGAACAAATAACACAATAGTTTTTGGTTGCTGTTACCACATTTTAGAAAGGACTTTGATAATCTGGAAAGCAGGTCATACCATTTGAGGATTCATTCAAGGAAAAGAAAACTTATGAAGGACACAATACTGTCTTAAAAGTATTTGAAAGGCTGTCATGTGGAAGAGACATTTAGATTTGTTTTGATTGACCCCAAAAGATAAAACTAGGGGTAACAAATGAATGTCAAAATAAGATAAATTTAGGTTTGTTATAAAATAAAATTTCTTATTAATTATAGCTGTTTATAAAGTAGTGCCAGCTGCTTCGGGAAATAGTGGGTTCTCTGTCACTCTTAAAACAAAATCTGGAACACCATATGTTGTAGAAGGAATTATTTTATACAGGTAACACAAAATAGTCTCTGAATCCTTTCCAATTCTGAAATTCTTTGATTGTCCTCATTTTACAGATGAGAAAATTGAGGTCTGGAGAGCTTTACATGATTTTTCCCATACCTAGTAAGCATCAGAGCTGGAAATTGAGCTTATGTATATAATCTGGCTATAGTTCTTGTGCTCTCTCTCTTCTATACCCCAGATAACTCTTTTATTACACATGAAGCACTGTGCTAAGTCCTGAAAATACAATAATGAACAATGACATAGTCCTTGCCTTTAAAGAGTTTACAATTAAGAGAAGTAGTAGAGTGGATCAGTACAGAAGATTTAGATTGCATCCAAACATACATTTATAAAGTCCTTACTATATGTATAAGCCCTGGGCATACTGATAAAAAGAATATAGCAATCCCTGTTCTTAAGGAGCTGACATTCTAATGGGGTACATAAGTACATCAATAAGTACAAACAGAATAAACATGAAACAAATATATGGTAGTGAGGGAGGGAGAGCATTAATAGGTGGGGCAATGAATTGGAAATGCATGTCAGGCATAGGATAGCACCAATGCAAAAGCATGGTGATGTAAGTTGATGTATCAATGCTGGGATCAGAAAGTAGATTAGTACAGTTGAATCATAGAATGTAAAAAGGGAAATAATATATAGTGAGGCTGAAAGAAGTATGGAGTTGCAAAGGGCTTTACAAGCTAATTAGAGAGGGTTTTTTTTTTTTATTCTGGAAGCTATAAGGAATTGGAATTGATTGAATAGGGGAATTATATGGTCAAATCTGGGCTTAAGGACAATAATTTTGGAATCTATGTGTAGACTAGACTGGAATGGGGTGAAATTCAAGAAGAGAATCCAATTTGGAGGCTCTTAACAATAATCTAGGTAAGAGGTGATCATGAACTAACATAAGGTGATAGCCACGTGAATAGGAAAAAAATTTTGAAATATGTTTTAGTGAAAAATGACAAGATTTGGCCAGAGTTAGGAATAGGGGCAGGGAGAGAGAATGAGACACAAACTGAAAGAATGATAATGGTGCCTTTTACAGACACAGGGAAATTTGAAAGAGGGATGAATTTAGGAGAAAAGATAAGCTATGTTTTGAACATATTAATTTTGAGAGGACTCTGGAACATCCAGTTTGAAATGTCCAATAGGCAGTTAGTCATGTGGGATTGGCTGGATATATAGATCTGTGACTCATCTGCATAGAGATGATAATTAAACTCATGAGGCTGATGAGGTCACAAAGAGAGTGTTCATAGAGAGAAAAGAGCCTAGGACAGAACTTTTGGGAATACCCACAGTTATGGAATGTAATATAGATAATCCAGCAAATGAAATTAAAAAAAAAGAGTGATCAGAAAGATAGGAAATCCAAAAGAGTGTGTGGCGGAGAAAACCTAGAAAGGAGAGGATATCCAGAAGGAGAATGATCAATGGTATTTAATCCTATAGAGAGGTCAACAAAGAGGACTGATACAAGGTCATCAGATCTATCAAATAAGAGAGCACTAAAAACTTTGAGGGGAACAATTTCAGTTGAACGGTGATGTCAGAAATCTACTCAAAAGATGAGAAAGTAGAAAAAGCAAAAACAGTGAATTCAGAATTCTTTTTCTAGTGTTTGGATGACAGAAGAAAGATCTGGAGAAATGATTTTAATGAATGGTAGGGTTTGGTGAAGGGTTTTACTTTTGTTTTTGGAATAGTGGAGACTTGGACTTTTTTTTTTTTAAATAGTAGGGAAGATACCAGTAGAAATATTTGAAGATTAAAAAGAAAAAAGGGAGATGATCTGAGGTGCCAATATGCTAGAGAAAGTGAGAGAGGGTGAGATTAAGTTTATATGTAGAAGTGTTGACCATTTCTAGAAGAAAGGCCATGTCATCAGAACCTCAGATAAAGGGAGACAATGGAGAATGATGTCAAGGCATTAGAGAGAATGTGACAAAAAGATTTTGGGCAAATGAACCAAAGAGGGGAACAAATCAGCTTTTCTACACATAGCCTTACCTTTTTCCTAATATAGTCCTAAATTTGATGCTAGTCAAAACATAGTAAAGAGGATGATATAGATAAAAGACTGAATTATATTTGCAAAAGATAAATTTGGTACTCATGTAATTAACTGTCTTCTGATTTGAACCTAAATAATTCCTATTCTTTGCTTGTTCTCTGGCAAATTGCTTTTTGTGTGTCCTCTAGTGTGTTTTTTTACCCCTTTGGGGTAAGGGGAGAGTCTATCAGTGTATATATATTTCTGTAATTCATGTTCCTATAGCACTAAATCATGAGTGTATATCATGTAAATACCTATGTGAATATGTATACATGAATGCTCAGGACAAAAGTATGTATTAATTGTGCAAGTGCCTTGTGCATGAGTGTATGCCTTAACAAAAATATTCATTTTTATGGCTTTATGATGAGCTTGTGTGTGCGTGCATGCACGCATGCACATGCGCATGTGTGTGCATGATTTTTAAAGAAGAAAATGTTTTAAAATGGAGTTGTCAGCCGGGAGTTGACAGGCACAATCAGCAAAGTGCAGTGTCGGCAAGAACTGCCCGGCTCACTCAATTACTCCAGAGGAAATGGCCCCCGATTTCTGCTGAGGAGGCAGAGTGTGGCTGGAATAAAGCAAGTGGAGCAAACCAAAAAACTTCATTAATTAAAGAAACTCATTAATGAGGGACATTTAATCAACTAAAGATTATATCCATGTTCACATCTGAAATGAACTAGGCATGGAAAAGGGAGAGAAAATTCATCCCTCTCCTCCACCTTTCCATGGTTTCCAATAAAATCAAATGAGGAAATGGGGTAGGTGGGATCAACCTTGAGATTAGCTAACGGGTTAAGTAAATAATAGATTTAAACATGGAAGTGTCCTTAAAAGACAGTCTTATTCGATCCCCTTGTTTTATTGTTAGCACCCCCTCTGAGAGTTACTCCACCCAACTTGGCATTTACAGGTTCATAGGATGGGTCCCCAGAGAGAATGCTTCCTCTACTTGAGGCTATTCTTTTGATCCTGATTTCCAAATCCCAAGCCTCACTAGCATATCTATCATTAATAGTCAGCCAATAGACACAAATAGGTTAAAGCAAACATGATTGCTGAGATGACATAAGAACAGTAATTATACAATACCCTTCCCCAAAAATCCCACAAATAACACAGTGCAGTGGAAAAAGTAGACACAAACTTAGAGGATAAACTTCAATCTTTTATTTAATCAATATTCTCACTATCTGCAGTTATTCACATGGTACTGAAGAGAACTAGAGAAAATTTTAAAAGCTATGCTCTCTAGATCCATTAAAAATGTGTTATATAATTTCAATTTGGTCATTACTGCAGCAGGATAGTCGTTTTACACATCCTTTATCAATTATATATTCCACTAACCACATAGGCTATTCCAAACTTTTTCATCCTCCCTCAAGCCTGCCTCTCATGACACTCTTCCCTCCCACATTTCTCAGATGAGACCTTGACTCATACTTCTAAAAAAAACAAAAATTGAGGGCATTCATTCAGAGCTTCTGCATCTCCACTCCTCTTCATTTCACAGCACCCCAGCATATGATCTTTCCCCAGTATTTCCTCCTTCACTCTGGTCTCAGAGTCTTTCTCCTTGGCCAGACAAAGCTCTTCTTCGTGTTCCTTTGATCTCCTGCCCTACCCCATTTTTTTCAACAAATTGCTTACATTTTGTGGGATATGTCCGTCAGGGCTTTGGGGGATGGTGTTATAAAGTTATTATTATTATACCATCTTAGTGTCTATTGTCTGATTATTAAAGATAGATACCCTAGTGAAGCCTTGTGATTTAATAGTATTGGAAGACTTCTCAGTTAAACTCCATGAAAAAGCTTTCTACACTAGACATCTCAAATTCCTCTACTTTCACTTACTTATAAACTCTGTAAATCTGGCTTCCAGTTTTATCATTCAACTGAAATTGTCCCAAATGCCTTAGTCTAGAATTTTTCTCAAATCTCATCCTTTTAGACAGTCTCTCTCTACATTTGACAGTGTTTCCCTGTTCTTTGATGCTCTAGGTTTTTTTGTTTGTTTGGTTGGTTGGTTGGTTTTTGTTTTTTGTTTTTTATGCTGAGGCAAATGGGGTTAAGTGACTTGCCTAGGGTCACACAGCTAGGAAGTGTTAAGTGTCTGAGATCACATTTGAACTCGGGTCCTCCTGACTTCAGGGCTGGTGCTCTATCCACTGCGCCACCTAGCTGCCCTGCATGCTCTGGTCTTTATAGACTTTCATGACACTACTCTCTTGGTTTTCCTCCTACTTATTTGACTGCTCCTTCTCAGCCACTGTTGCTGAATCTTCACCAAGTCATGTCCACTAATTGTGGATATTTATTAAGGCCCTGTTTGTGCCTCTCCTCTTTTCATTCTACACTGTCTTAATGATCTCATCAATCCATTTGGCTTCATTTGTCTCTATGTATATGATTCCCAGATCTGTATATCCATCCCTTATCTTTCTTCTGAGCTCCAATCATACACCACTATCTTTATTCTCAAATCAGAAGTCCCTAGACATCTGAAATATCACATATTCAATTTCCCCCTAAAAATCTGTCCTCTTTCTCTCTCTGCCATAACTATTGAGAGTATCACCATCTTCCTTGTCAACCAGGCTCTAAACCCTGAAATCATCTTTGATTCTTCACTCACATTTAGTGCACACAACTAATCTGTTGTCAAATCTTATCATTTCTAACTTTACAACATCTCTCACATACACATTCCTTTTTCTTCTCTAACATAGCTGCTACCTCCTCATCACTCTCACATGGATTATTGCAGTAACCTTCTGGTTGTTCTCCCTGCTTTAAATCTGTATTCTAATCCATCCTACATTTAGCTGGCAAGGTGATTTTCCTAAAGTATTGATCAGATTGTGCTATCCTCTACCACTTAAAAAACCCCATTGGCTCCTTGTTACCCCCAGGAACAAATATAAAGACCTTTTTTTTGGCATTCAAAGACTTTTATAATGTCTCTCCTTCCTACTTTTCCAATGTTTTATATTTTATTCCCCTCTACACACTTATGTATGAATGAACTACACTGATTTACTTGATTCCTTCACAAAAGATACTGTTAGATTATTAGTTCCTTGAAAACAAGAACTATCTTTTGCCTTTCTGTGTAGTCCCAGTATAGTGCCTGGCACATAACAGGCACATAATAAATGCCTGTTGACTGACTGTAACACTCCTTTGCTTTCTGTGCCTGCTCCTATGTCTGGCATGCTCTACTCACTTCTATCTCATGGCTTACTTGTCTTTCTTTAAGATG
Organism: Sminthopsis crassicaudata; assembly: GCF_048593235.1. Classification (NCBI taxonomy): domain Eukaryota; kingdom Metazoa; phylum Chordata; class Mammalia; order Dasyuromorphia; family Dasyuridae; genus Sminthopsis; species Sminthopsis crassicaudata. The sequence continues at coordinate 315,336,006 of NC_133620.1, read as the reverse complement.
TAATTCAAGACTCATTTCTTCAGGAACAATTTGCTAGTAGCTGTAGCTACTAGTCCCTTGCCTTTCACATTTTTATTTGATATCATTATTATTATTATGTCTCACATATAATTATATATCATAACTAATATAATATATAATCATATATAATGTATCATTATGATAAATTCTGATTTCATTTACTCAGCATATATTTTAGATATATAATTATTTGCTGTTGTCTCTCCAATTCAAATATGAGCTCCTTGAAGTCTGAGGCAACGTTTTTGCCTTTTACATTTATTTTGTATCCCCAGTGCTTAGCATGGTGGGTAGCACATAGTAAGAACCCAATAAATGCTTGTTGAGTTAATAGACTGACTAGTAGTGAAGTGATTTAAGTGCCCAAGGTAATTCATGCTTTTAACATTCCAGAGCCCCAATATCTTTGCCACTTCTCTTGATGTTCTCACAATATTTACCATAGGATGTAGTATCTTTGTTCTCCAGGTCACTCAGCTAGTGCCAGAGTTGCTCTTCTTCATGACTCTCTCTCTTTTTTTTTTCTTTTTTTTTTTAATTAAAGCTTTTTATTTACAAAATATATGCATGGGTAATTTTTCAACATTGACCTTTGCAAAACCTTTTGTTCCAACTTTCCTCCTCCTTCCCCCGCCTCCCTCCCCTAGCTGGCAGGTAGTCCAATACATGTTAAATATGTTAAAATATATGTTAAATCCAATATATGTATACATATTTATATAGTTATCTTGCTGCACAAGAAAAATCAGGAAGAAAGAAAACTGAGAAAGAAAACAAAATGCAAGTAAATAACAATAGAGAGAGTGAGAATGCTATGTTGTAGTCCACACTCAGTTCCCACAGTTTTCTCTCTGAGTGTAGATGGCTCTCTTTGTCACTGAACAAGTGACACAATTTTGAATCATCTCATTGTTGAAGAGAGCCAAATCCATCAGAATTGATTATTGTATAGTCTTGTTGTTGCTGTGTATAATGATCTCCTGGTTCTGCTCATTTCACTTAGCATCAATTTATGTAAGTCTCTCCAGGCCTTTCTGAAATCCTCCTGCTGGTCATTTCTTACAGAACAATGATATTTCATAACATTCACATATTCAACCATTCTCCAACAGGTGGGCATTCACTCAGTTTCCAGTTTCTGGCCACTACAAAGAGGGCTGCCACAAACATTCTTGCATATACAGGTCCCTTTCCCTCCTTTAAGATCTCTTTAGGATATAATCCCAATAGAAACACTGCTGGATCAAAGGTATGCACAGTTTGATAACTTTTTGATCATAGTTCCAAATTGTTCTCAGGAATGGTTGGATCCATTCACAGTTCCACCAACAATGTATCAGTGTCCCAGTTTTCCCACATCCCCTCAAACATTGGTCATTATTGTTTCCTGTCATCTTAGCCAATCTGACAGGTGTGTAGTGGTATCTCGGAATTGTCCTAAGTTGCACTTCTCTGATCAGTAGTGATTTGGAGCACCTTTTCATGTGACTACAGAGTTTCAATTTCTTCATCTGAAAATTGTCTGTTCATATCTTTTGACCATTTATCAATTGGTGAATGGCTTGAACTGTTATAAATTTGAGTCAATTCTCTATATATTTTAGAAATGAGGCCTTTATCAGAACCTTTGAATGTAAAAATGTTTTCCCAATTTATTGTTTCCCTTCTAATCTTGTCTGTATTACTTTTGTTTATATAAAAACTTTTAACTTAATATAATCAAAATTATCTATTTTGTAATCAGTAATGATCTCTAATTCTTCTTTGATCGCAAATTCCTTCCTGCTCCACAGATCTCAGAGGTAAGCTAACCTATATTCTTCTAATTTATTTACAATATCATTTTTTATGTCTAGATCATGAACCTATTTCGACCTTATTTTAGTATAGGGTGTTAGGTGTGGGTCAATGCCTATTTTCTGCCATACTTGTTTCCAATTTTCCCAGCAGTTTTCCTCAAATAGCGAATTCTTATCCCAAAAGCTAGGGTCTTTGGGTTTGTTGAATACTAGATTGCTGTAGTCACTGACTATTTTGTTCTGTGAACTTAATCTATTCTACTGATCAATTGACCTTTTTCTTAACCAGTACCAAATGGTTTTGACGACCGCTGCTTTATAATAGGCCACCTTCATTTGCTTTTCTTTTTATTAGTTCCTTTGAAATTCTTGACCTTTTGTTCTTCCAGATGAATTTTGTAAAATAGTTTCTTGGAAGTTTGGTATAGCACTAAATAAATAGATTAGTTTAGGTAGTATTGTCGTCTTTATTATATTCGCTCAATGTATCCACGAGCACTTTATATTTTCCCAATCGCTTAGATCTGACTTTATTTTTGTGGAAAGTGTTTTGTAGTTTTGCTCATATATTTTCTGACCCTTCCTTGGCAAATAGATTCCCAAGTATTTTATCCTATCAACAGTTATTTTAAAATGGAATTTCTTTTTGTATCTTTTACTGTTGGATTTTGTTAGTGATGTATAAAAATACTGATTATTTATGTGGATTTATTTTATATTCTGTAACTTTGCTAAAGTTGTGGATTACTTCTAATAGATTTTTAGTTGATTCTCTAAAGTTCTCTAAATATACCATCATATCATCTGCAAAGAGTAATAATTTGATTTCCTCACTACCTACTCTAATTTCTTTAATCTCTTTTTCTTCTCTTATTGTCAAAGCTAGCATTTCTAATACAATATTGAATAGTAATGGTGATAGTGGGCAAACTTGTTTCACCCCTGATCTTATTGGAAATTGTTCCAGTTTATCCCCATTACATATGATGCTTGCTGATGGTTTTATATAGACTCTGCTGACTGTTTTAAGGAAGAGTCCACTTATTCCTATACTCTCTAGTATTTTTAATAGGAATGGGTGTTGGATTTTATCAAATGTTTTTTCTGCATCTATTGAGATAATCGTATGGTTTTTGTTAATTTGGTTATTGGTATAATCAATTATGCTAATAGTTTTCCTAATATTGAACCAGCCCTGCATTCCTGGTATAAATCCTACTTGGTTGTGGTTTTATTATCCTGGGGATGATTTTCTGAAATATTTTTGCTAATATTTTATTTACAATTTTTGCATCAATATTCATTAGAAAGATTGATCTATAATTTTTTTTCTCTGTTTTCATCCTATCTGGTTTAGGTGTCAGTACCATGTCATAAAAGGAATTTGATAGGAGCCCTTCATTCACTGTTTTTCAAATAGTTTATGTAGTATTGGAGTTAATTTTTTTTTAATGTTTGGTAGAATTCACATGTAAATCCATCTGGTCCTGGGGATTTTTTCTTAGGAAATTGATTAATAGCTTGTTCTATTTTTTTTTTCTAAAATGGAATTATTTAAGTAATTTATGTCCTCTTCTGTTGATCTGGGCAATCTATATTTTTGTAGATATTCCTCCATTTTACTTATATTGTCAAATTTATTGGCATAAAGTTGGGCAAAATAACTCCTAATCATCGCTCTAATTTCCTCTTTATTGGTGGAAAGTTCTTCTCCCTTTTCATTTTTGAGACTAATAATTTGATTTCCTTTTTCTAATCAAATTAACTAAAGGTTTATTTTGTTGGTTTTTTTTTCATAAAACCAACTCCTAACTTTATTTATTAAATTATTAGGTTTTTTTAGTTTCAATTTTATTGATCTCTCCTTTTATTTTTAGAATTTCAAGTTTGGTATTTGATTGGGGGTTTTAAATTTGTTCTTTTTCTAGCTTTTTTAGTTGCAAGACCAATTCATTGATCTTCTCTTTCTCTATTTTATACAAGTAAGCATCTAGAGATATAAAATTTCCCTTTATTACCACAAATTTTAATATGTTGTCTCATTATTGTCATTCTCTTTGATGAAATTATTGATAGTGTCTATGATTTGCTGTTTTACCTAATCATTCTTTAGAATGAGATTATTTAGTTTCCAGTTACTTTTTGGTCTATTTTCCCCTGGCCTTTGATTGAATGTAATTTTTATTGCATCATGATCTGAAAAATATATATACTATTTCTGCCTTTCTGCAGTTGATTTTGAGGTCTTTATGTCCTAATATATGGTCAATTTTTGTATAAGTGCCATGAAAGTGTACTCCTTTCTGTCTCCATTCAACTTTCTCCAAAGGTCTATCATACTTAATTTTTATAGTATTCTATTTACCTCTTTATCTTTTTTCTTATTTATTTTGTGGTTTTATTTATTTAATTCCGAGAGTGCAAAGTTAAGATCTCCCACTATTATAGTTTTGCTGTTTATTTCTTCTTGCAACTCTCTTAACTTATCCTTTAGGAATTTAGATGCTAAGCTACACTACTTGCTGCATATATATTTGATATTGGTATTGCTTCATTATCTATGTTACCCTTTAGCAAGATATAGTTTTCTTCCTTATCTCTTTTAATTAGATTAATTTTTGTTTTTACTTGATCTGAGGTAAGGATTTCTTCATGATTCTCTTCCCTGCTTCCAGATCATACTACTTGGAGCTGCTTCTACTGACTCTCTTATATTTCCAGCTGGATATAGACTTCTACACTTCTACATTTGCAGTTCAGCTGTAAGATGAGATGACAAATGGAAGAGAATGAGATTAAAAAAAAACTACCACCCCCTTTTCCTTGCTTCTCTTCTTGATAAAGTTGCAAGGGTCACACTCAACAAAGCTAGTTTCTGCCTCTAGAAGAGGCTTAGCTTTGGAGCAGGGGTAAAGCCAATATTAATCACAGTCAATAGAAAGTTTTTTCTTTCTTTCCATCATGAAGAACTTCATACTTCATAAAAGAATAACAGTGCATAGATTCACCTTTGCATTTCCATTTAATCTATTAATACTTCATCTCGATTATTTGCCTCCTGCTTTCTTTGAATTCATTAAATTGGGGGAAGGGAGTGGAGGAACAAATTATCTCAAATAGTTGAGAAAAGTGATTCTTAGAAAGATTAAACTTGTGTAAGGTCACACAAATTATATGTAGGAGAGCCAGAATTCAAACCTGAGGTCTCTCTTTTAGCTTGCCCATTATGAAGCTTTTATTACTTTCTTGGGGATATTTGGAAGGTAGAAGCTCTCACCAAAGGAGGTGAGGTTGATTGGGCAAAGGTCAGGATTTACTTAGTCCAGAGTCTGGAGACTCTGGTAAGGGGAAAAAGCTTTGAGAATACAAGCATGTGTGTAAGTATAGGTGGATAAGTTTGTTTCTGTTCATTTTTTTGTCAGGGGTTTCAGAAAAGGGAAGAAGTTTATGAAGAGAGGTATGAATAAAAAATAAAAAGGGGAAAAAGAGAAAAGTTTTTGAAGTAAACCAATGTTGGTTTGGTGTGTGACTATGACAGAATTCTAGGGGCACAAGAGGTCATCCTCTTCCATTTTTATTTGATGTAATTGAATTGATTGTCTATTAAATATCTGCTTTGTTTTTTAAGGCATTAAATGCTACTTATAGTTTAAAAAGACAAAGTAATCACTGCATCATGAATCCATAATCTAGATCGTCTATCACTCAAATGGGCCTTTATCTTGTTTTCTGCAGAGAAGTGTAGTTTGGTTCTCTAGGCTTCTAAGTTCCCAGCTACAGATTTAACTCTTCTTCCATTCCTAAATCCTATCCCATTTTCTTCTGACCTAAAGAAAGAAGGGAGAGGAAAGGATTGGATGTTCTGCATCTCCATTGAAAGTCTGCTAGAAAAAGAGGCCAGTGACTCAGAGTTCCATGGGAACTTTTGGAGCTCATTTTCACCCACAGTAAGCATATGGTCAAGGAAGACAGTTTTTGACCATTATAAAGCGAGACCTCTGATTTTAACCTCAAGAATCCTAGGAAGAATAATGTAATAGATTGATGGTTTTGGTGTCAGAAGACCCAGATTCAAGTTGCAGCTTTAGCTAGGTGGCTTTGGACAAATATTAACTACAATGGGTCTCCATTTCATGGAGGATTCTTAAGGCTTTTCCAGCTCCAATCTAAATTAGCAGATTGATGCCTTGGGTCACAAAATTTTAGTGACTACAGAACCACAAATATTAGAGCTGAAAATAATCTTGGAGTTCATCTGTTACAAACTTTTCATTCCATAGTAAGGGAAACAAGTTCAGATATAAATAGTTTGCACAGGGTCACATACATTAGAACTCAGGTTCTCTGACTTAAAATCAGAGTTCTTACTAAATTGCCTTGATCAATTATTTCATTCAGTTTAGTGAATGAATTATGTTTTGTTCAGCCCACAGACTCCTAGTTGGGCATCTACAACCATTGAGAGGAGGGAGTCAAGTTAAAATATCCCCATTGAACAACAGTCAGGTAATCTTTCAATGAAAAACATTGTAAACACATAATAATATACAAAGCACTGTGTTGGACACTAAGAAAGAGAATAAAGCCTGAATATGCTATATGAACTTAGTTTTGCAAATAACCTGTCATATAAGAATCACATATCACATTTACCTAAAACTTAAAATTTTACAAAAGTCTTTTTCTCAGAAATCATGTGAGACAAATATTTTTATGATTTTTCCAGATGGAGAAACTGGGGCACAGAGAGTATAAAGGAATTAGTCATCTTCATAATAGTTCAATATCAAAATTTTAACACAGGTCTCATGATTCCAGATTCTATATTCTTTCTGCTATAGCATCTTTTCACAATACTTTCAGAATTGAAGTTGGGAAAGGAGAGGGAAAATGCAAGGATATTGGAATATATGGTCTATAATATTGCATCTAGCAAATCTGTCTTACTTTCTTTGTGGAGGTCCTCCACTTAAAGCAAAGAGTTACAGTAGTTTCTGGGTTTCTCAGTTAAGTGTATTTCTCCCCTTTTTCTATCATTTTCCCTTCCCTCTACTCTTCTTCCCACCCCTCTAATCTCCTTGATACAGGTCTAACATACATCTGACATTTGTAACAACTCAGGTTCCCCAGGATTCAACACGTCATTCAAAGCCAACAACTGTCTCCCATCACAGAGATAGTGAGGCTGTCCTTTGCACTGTCTCAGGTTCAGATGCTGAGAAGCTTTGGAGGAGGTGTGTTCAATTAGGACATAGAAGGAATAGATGATAATATTTTTGGAAACAAGACTGCTCAGGAGCACACCGAGTCCTGGCATTTGGATGTTGGTAATGATGGTGGTGGAAGAGATGTGAGAAGTGGCAGAAAAGAGACAGAAAATGGAATTTAGGAGACTTAGTGAGTCTCTAGGGATTGACTAGAAGTGCATTGATATTCTCTGTCCCTATTATCTTAGAGTGAGCTCATATCAACTCTCTCTCAGGATTCTAGAGCACCCTGAGGGGTTTATGGGATTTATTTTCTCCAGTCAATGTAAGCCCCCACTAACTACATTTCCCCCCCCCCCACTGTCAGGTGCTAGTGCCTTGTTCCTCAGTTTCATTTAACCACTTAACATCAATTAACTTTTACAAAAGGATATTTGCTTCAAAGATATAGCAATAGCAAAAACCTTGGATACTCACTCTCTACCTGATAGGGGAAAAAAAGCAAAGGAAAGATCAAGGACAGTAGATAATCTTAGAACATTTTAGATGTGTCATGGTATGATGTTATAATCCTATGTAATTACTGGGATAGTCTATATAATCTTGTTGTTTAGTCATTTTTCATTCAAGTGATGTGATCCCATTTGACATTTTCTTAGCAAAGATACTGGGGAATAGTTTTCCTTTCCTTCTTTGATTTATTTTAAAGATAAGGAAACTGAGGCAACTAGAGTTAAATAGCTTGTCCAGAGTCACAGAGCTAGTAAGTGTCTGAGACCAGATTGAAGTTAAGAGGATGAGTTTTCCTGACTCCTGGCTCTATACTCTATACACTGTGCCACCTAACTGTTCCTATTTAACATTAGAAGGCATTAATGATCTCAGTTGATCTTTAATTTCACCAGGTTACACATCATCATAATTCTCTTGAAAACAAATGCCCCAGCATTCTACATAGTGAAAGACATCATCAGAGGTTGCCCTTTCACGGTGTAGAATGCATACGTCAGGTCCTGTTACACTGGGAACTAGCAAGAAGTTATAATAGAAAGGTGTGTGAGCTCAGATGAATAGGACTAGGAAAAGGGACTTTCTGTAAGATGTATTAAAGAGTAGCCCTTTGAAGAATCTTTGAAAGTCAGTCCATTAGTTGCCTTGCATTTGTTGAGCACCTACTATGTTCCAGATACTGTGCCAAGGACTCTAATTTTTCTACTGAGACTCAAGCAATGCAAAAGAAGCTGGGTTGCGCCTAACTTTTTAATGTTAAACATTAAAAGGAGTTCCCCCTTCAGATCTCTACAAGTTGTTGAAGTCTGTGGAGTAATATGAGTGTCTTTAAAATAGATTCTTATTTGTCATGAGTTACTTTGATGTAGTCTTTCCTAGAGGCAGCAGAATGGACTAAATGGTCCTTCAAGGTCCCTTCTAATCCTATAGATGTCTGTGAACTCTTAATCATACCTTCCATGCTTAAGCAACAGTAAAAACACAGGCAAAACCCCAGTAGTCTAGTCTATAAACAGTTTTTAAGGGCTCAAGATACCCTAAAAGAAAAGTCCAGGGAGTAAGTTACTCCACTGGGGGACCCATTTTCTTCTAGGGGAGAATACATATAAATAAGTCATACAATGTTTTTAGTGTCCTTGGAGGTTCCTGGGATAGTGAAAGATAACCTTGGCATTTCACCAGGATTATGGAACTCCTTAGATCTCCTTCCTAGACTGCATTTGTACATAAATGCCATAGGTGTAAACCCCAGTTTAGTTTTTCCTTTCCCTCTAATCACATCAATTAATTTGTCAATTAATAAGTTAAACATTCATTAAGTGCCTACTATGTGCTAGCTATTGTGCTAAAGGCTGAGGATACAAAAGAAAAAAGAAAAAGAAAAAAAAAAAAGCAAAACTCAGCCCCTGCCCTCAAGAGCTTACAATCTAATGAGAGAGAGAATATGCAAAGAGATAGATAGATAATACGTATACATATACAAACTGCATGCATCCATATATGTATACATGTGTGGATGTATGTTTGTAGTATAAAGCAAGATATGTGTAGATTAAATAGGAAATAGTTAATAGAAGGAAGGCCAAACATCTTAAAGGGAACTTGGTAAGAGAATGTATTTAGTTCTATAATCAGCTATGCCCACTCCTGAAAAAAAATCATTCAAAGAACAGAAAGGTCAGCTTCCTATTCAAAGGCCACCACATTTTGTAAGGCTTCATCCTCCTAGAGCTGTGCATATTTTAAAGTAATACTATATATGAGCCGTTCTCTCTACTGGGGAATGTCCTCCTGAGTGTCCTGAATAGCCTTTCCTAGTACTGACCTACCTCACCCATAGAGCCTTCCTTAAGCTTACAAGTCTTCACAGGTCTCTTCATTTTCTAAAATCCTACAGCACTTATTGGCTGTATCATTCATTCTGGCATCTAATTACATGCCTGTTTCATGTGCACAGGACTTGTTTTCCCAACTCAATTGCTCGATTCCTGGAAGAACCACAGTTTAATTTTTCTTTGTATCTTCCTCAAAGCTGGATGCATAGTAAAAAAAAAATATTCAAGAAATCTTTACTGAATGAGCAGATGTTGCTTATATATAATGAATCTTGCTACATGCAAAGCTTGCTGTTATATGATCCTAGGTGTGACTCAGTCTCCAGGATGGATATTTTGGGGCTGTGCATACCAGACAGGCCCAACCATATTAAAAAGTATTACTGAAGAAAGTGAAAATATTGTTCTACCCAGTTTTTAGTGCCCAAAGGCACCTTTCTAACCAACTTTTAGATATCCAGTCTAACAGAGGAAACCAATAGTTTAATCAGTGGGTGAATAAACACAGTAAATAATTTTAGAACATTCTAGGTGTATGATATAATCTATGTAATTACTGATAAGATATATAATTTTGATATTGTTATTTTGTTTTTCTAGGACTCTTTGTGACCTTATTTGGTTTTTTGTTTTGTTTTGTTTTTGTTTTTGTTTTGCTGAGGCAATTGGGGCTAAGTGACTTGCCCAGGATCATACAACTAGGAAATATTAAATGTCTGAGACCAGATTTGAACTCGGGTCCTCCTGACTTCAGAGCTGGCACTCTTTCCACTGCACCACATAGCTATTTGATCTTTTTTTTGACAGAGATACTGGAGTGGTTGCTACTTCCTTCTCCAGCTCATTTTACAAATGAGGAAACTGAAGCAATAGGGTTAAGTGACTTCCCCAAGTTCATACAGCCAGGAAGTGTCTGAGACCTGATTTGAACTTAGGTGTTTCTGACTTTCCTCTATCCACTGTGCTACCTAGCTTTTCCATAGTAGAATGTACAACATAGAATTTTAGAGTTGGACAGGACTTTGGAAACCATGTATATGAGGGAGCTCTCTATCCACTATACCAGGAAGAAAAGAACCCAGAAAAAAAAAAAAAAAGTCCCAAAGAGATGAAATCACTTGTTCAACTTTACATAACTAAGACTACAATTAACTGTCATTGCTCTCAGCCCTGGGTTCTTTTCAGATTTATTTTTCTAATTATGTTTTGTTAATTTTCAAATTTCAATTGAGTTTGCCCACCCAAAAGAGTCCTAGAATCCATGGACAATAGGGGAAAGCCAACCCAGAATTCAAAGCTGTTTTATTCCACAGTTGATAGTATTCCTAGCCCATATCCTTATTCACTACTTAAATTTATCTCTAACTGGGTTTTCAGTGTATACAGTCCCTGCTGCAGACACTTTCATTCTACCCTCCCTCTGGATCCTTTCCTGCCCTACCCTGGGATACTGTGCTTTAATATCCTGTTCCATTTGCTATAAAGACTATGGGTCATTAATAATGCTAATAGCTTCTAATGAAAATGTGGGAAACAAATATCTCAGATCTCTTGGTGGCCCCTGGAGAGAGGGCCATTTTGGTTCTGGTTATGGAAAAAAGGGCACAAAGGCTACTTATTCATTTTAATGGTAATTACATGTAATAACCCTGGGGGTGTGGGGTATCCCATGGGAAGAGGGAGCCCATGAAGTATATGTTCTAGCACTCTAGTTCCACAAAAACTAACAGCTGCCATAGAAAACCAGTTCTGTAATTGGATTATTCCGGGCTAACATAGCAGAGTCCCAGTAGCTTCAGACATTTTTACAGCCTCCTAAGGCAAGACTACTTGCCCAAATCCAGAACCAAATTTATCAGTGGTGGTTCCCCCTCATAATTTGGCTGTCTCAAGATAACTCCCTAAAAGATTATGAAATTAACACTTTCTCTCTTTCTCTCTCCCTCCCTCACTCCCTTCTTCTGTCTTTGTCTTTCTCTTTCCCTTCTTCCCTCCCTGTCTCTTTATGTCTTTCTCTGTGTCTCTCTCTGTGTGTCTGTCTGTGTGTCTCTTTTTCTCTCTCCTCCTCCCCTTAATTTCTTCCCTCCTTCCCTATTTCTTTCTCTTATTTGCTCCCTCTCTGCTTTTCTCCCTTGACCTCTCATTTCCCCCTTATCCCTCCCTCCCTC
>NC_133620.1:315301472-315324413 GCF_048593235.1 Sminthopsis crassicaudata | reverse complement strand
AAATTTGGAGAGGGTTTTTGTAGAAGCCACAAAATGACACTCAACAGCCAGCAAATGACACAGAGCCTATATCTAAAGACTTAACATAAATTTTACAATAAGATACCCCATAAAGGAAAAAGAAAAAAATTCTGACCTTCTGGAAGAGCCAAAAATTTTTACATGGATTTTACAGATTAAGGGATACTGCACCTCTAATTCACTCAAAATAGAAGGAATAAATGTGCATTCTGGAAGTACCAACTTCTTCCCAATGTCACAGGAACTTGAAAACTCTAGGTATTTAAAATATGTATAAAACTATCCAATTGTTCACAGCAATCACTTCCTGCTTCCTAAGTTTCCATAGCAATAGCTATGGACATGACAAAAGTAGGTCACAGAAACTATCAACAATCCCAGAAATCTCAGAAAACCTGAGATATTAGAGATCTCAGAAGAAATCCAGACCCGCCCTTATTGAACATAATTTCCCTTCTACAATAGACTTGACAAATAAAGTCTGCTTATTGGGGAAATTTATCACCTCTGGAGATAGCCTATTTCAAAAAGCTATAAAAGTTTTCCTTCTATAAAAACCAAATGTTTTATTAAAAAAACAGTAACTTCTACCCATTGCCTCTAGTTTTGTCCTCTGAGGCCAAAGAAACCCAAACTAATCTCTCTGCCCCAAGACAAGTCTTCACATTCTTGAAGACAGCTAGTATGTCCTCAACCTTTCTGGACAATCATTTTCTTGACTAAGGGTATAATCCCTTTCAGTTCTAAATCTATGACTTCATAATTTTTTCTCTTCAATTTGAACATCTCCAGTTTTCCACCTGAATTTCATATTTCATTCTTGATCCCCCTCCTCATTTGGTCCACATCCTTTTTTGAATGTTTTCCACCTTGTTCTTAGTCTTCCTGGGGTAGGGGGTGGGCAACTGAACCTAGTATTTTTTATATGATCTGACCAAAGCAGAAGACTAAATCTATTCCCTCTTTCCGGCTACTAGATTTAACTAAATTAAAGGACTTCATTCATAATGGATTCAATTAAACTAAACAAACATGAGCATATAGGCAAAGAAAAATCCAGTTTGGAGTGGTCTTGATTTTGTTGTCTGTAAAATGAGATATGACTTGATAGTAAGATGTCCTTTCATTGGTCCATCCTGAAACATTTCTTTATATAAAACTAAGAACCTTTGAAAACTGAAAGTAAAGATGATGCAGTTAGTGGCAGTGCAGAGAGTTGAGGTGTGAGAATCCCCTTCTGGTCCGTGCAGGTTCAACATGAAAGAATTCATGAACCCAAAAAGTTTGACTGGCAAAAGGGAATTTATTGTTGGCAATGCAGAAGTCAGCTTTTGCTAGGAAGACTTCCGAGTGACAAAGTCCTGGCAGAGAAATAAAGAGGGGTAATCGCTGAGAAGAAAATGTCTTCACAGGGGCTTGGGTCCTGGCAGGCAGCTATGCCAAGGAAAGAGAGGTTCCTTGACAAGGCATAGTGCTGCTTTGGACATTCTGCAAAGAAATGAGATTAAAATTGCCCTTTAATAGGAAATCTGAGACTGAAGTTCCCAGTTGAAAAGAAAGCCAATGCCCCCAGGCCTAGATATTTATCAATATTAGGCCCAGATCTCCCAGGTGAATGAAAATCACTTTGAAGGCTTTTTTAGCCTGAATGGGGGGATCTAGTTTCCCAAAAAGATCAGTGGAGGGTGATTTGCTTTAGAAAAACCCAGCCTGCAAAGTATGCTTTCTCCTAGACTCTTTGGAGCCTATGAGACCCATCTCTCTCCTTTTGCAGATCAAAGGGGACATAGTTCCAGTGATTATTTTACACAATTTTTACAGTTTCACCTCTGTCAAAGACAGTTGAGGCTGCTATAGAGTGGGATAAAAAAAGACAAAGCCAAAACTTACAATAAATGGGATAAAGAAATGCCTCAGGTATTCCTATCTAGGCATCAGGCCATGCTTTGTGAGGATTTTTTTTTTAAATCATAGATTTATAATCAGAAAAAAGTAAGAACTGAAAGGAATCTTAGATTCTAACATTTTACAAGCAGGAAAACTGAGCCCACAAGAAAAGTGACTTTTTGGAACCATATTCTTCTGCTCTAAATCCAACACTCTTTGAGTATCCCTTTAACTACTGTTGCCACAATTCCCTAACTATTCTTCACCTTCCCTGGCATAGGGTAGGCTTGGGAAGAAAAACCCTCTTCTCTTAATTCTAAAGAGATAAGAGAAAAATAAAGGAAAATACAGTGTGGCACATATATAAACCTAAGGGCTATTTCTTGTATTTGTTCTTGGATCCTGACTAGTAAAAGTTGGGTAAATCAAAGAGTAAAAAGGGAAGAAGACCCCAGGGTTGGGCCAGGATACAGCTGCAAGAATTAGTTCCCTTCTTTCTTGCAACTTGTTTATTCACAGATGGGGTTACCAGTGGTTACCATTATAAATTTTTTTAAAGCTAAGTCATTCCTTGAACCGTCAGCTATGGAAATGTTTCTTGTTGTTTCTAATTCCTGTTAGAAACTAGGAGTCCAAGATACAAAGAGTTTAGTTAAAAGTTACAATGTATTGGATGGCAACTAGGGAAGAAGATCATTAGGGAAAGGAATAGGGCAAAAGTTATGGGAGTTTGGATGGGTGGCGACAAGGGAAAGGGATCATTAAAGAGGATAGAGACCATACTTTTATTCTTCTCTAAGGTGAAGAAAATATCGTCTTCCCTTCTCCCCTCTCCTAAATGTCCTCTCTTCCTAACGTTCCTACTGCAATCAAGGATACCACTATCTTCCCAGTAACCCAAATTTATAAACTAATTATTCTTTGATTCCTCACTCTTGCTCACCATATCCAATCTAATCTATTGCCCAGTTATTTTGATTCTGCCTTTGTAACATCTCTTGGATATACCTCCTTCTTTCTTTCAACAGGGTCTAGTTCAGGTGACCCTCACTTCACAACCTTTGCTATAACAATAGCTTTCTGAATGGCCTCCCTTTCTCTCTCTCTCTCTCTCTCTCTCTCTCTCTCTCTCTCTCTCTCTCTCTCTCTCTCTCTCTATATATATATATATATATATATATATATATATATATATATATATATATATATATATATATAAAATCTTACTTGTACATAATTGTTTACATTTTGTCTTCCCCATTAAAATGTAAGTTCCTAGAAAGCAGTGACTTTTGTTTACTACTTTGCTGCATCACTAAAATCCAGTTCACTTGCAAGTCAAGATATTTCCGTCTTGGTGTCATTGGTCATTTTTAAGAATGAAGAGACAAACAATCCCAGCACTGAGCATAGTTAGCACAAGTTAGGAACTTAATAAATGTGTGTTGTCTGACTGCTGATTGACCCCCAACCTTTCTAGGAAGACAGAAAATCACAAGACAGTCTCCCAAGACAACATGAGGTTTTACCACAAGGCAAATGACCAATTGAATGTTCCAAGACCAACTGAATGGGAATGGAATCATGGTTTTAGAACTGGGATAGATCTTAGTTGTCATTAGTTGAACATCCCTCACTTGACAAATATGACAATTGAGAATTGAAGAGTGAATTGAGTTGCCTAAGATCACAGTGGTGATAGTATAGTAAATAACAGAGCCAGGATAGAAATTTAGATCACTAGATGTCGAATATTTCAGTATTCTGCAGCACCACAACAAGTCAAGGAAAATAAAGTTGGAAAGAAGTGTTGGAGCCAGATTGTGAAGAGTCAGGTTAATAAAAGCGGACTTTATTCTATGGACACTGGGGAACTATCAAAAACTTTTGAGCAATGGAGCAATATGCTTTGTTGTGCAAAGATTGATCTGGTAGCAATGTGTTGGATGGATTGAGGGAAGGACCCTCTGGTCTCTTTCTCTTTACCTAACATTTCCTACCTAACAATAGTTCCAGAAAGGGACCAGAGAGAATGAATAAAGAGTAAGGGGTCATAGTGACTTATGTTTTCTTCTAGTGTAATTGAAGATTAAAGAAGAAACCTCTGTATTCTTCCTTTCTAGCCACCACAAGCCTGGCTTGGTGTGCTTACTGAAAACTTTCTTATGAATTTCTCCATGTCTGATAGAGTTGACAAGGGTCAAAGTCAAGAGGAAATAAGAGAAGGATTTATGAAGCCAAATTACTTGTGATTTGTAAACTGTGAGCCTGGAAGTGAACTAAGCATAATTGCATGAAAATCTATTCCTTAGCCTGATGCTTTTCTGCTGAGATCTCCTTATCCTTCCAGGAAGGTTGAGCAGAACCACAACTAATAATTCTGCCCCCACCCCAGAAAATGTCTACCTATTTGGGGATTTAGGAGAGGCCCTGAAACATTATCCCAGAGAGTAAAGAGACCAAGATAATGAGCTTTTACTGATGAGCCACCACTGTAGACAGAATGGGATTCTGTTGGGATGGGCTAAGGAAGAATTCACCATCTGGTAGTTTCCTATCTTACCTAATTATTCTTATTAACTAGTTACTAAGTTCATTTGTTTCTACCTGTTGAAGGAGTACAAATACACCCTCCATTTTGGTGCCTCATGGTAAAGCCCTGGCTCTTTCATTCTAGTTCGAGATCCGACAAGAAGGTGAGCTGAAGTATCCAAGAATGACTGAAAACCTAGGTACCGGAAGGATGCAGTTACCTTTAACCAAAATAGGGAAATGTAGAGGAGAGGATTTAAGTTAGAAAATAATGAAATTTCCACAACATGGTCAAGCAGGCATCCAGCAAGCAGTTTATAATGCAGGCCTCAAAAGATAAGGAAGGGATAGATAGATAGATAGATAGATAGATAGATAGATAGATAGATAGATAGATAGATAGATACACACATACATATATGTATATGACATGTATATCTGGGAGAGAGAGGAGAAACAGAGAGGGAGAGAGAGGAGAAACAGAGAGGGAGTGGGAGAGAGGAAGGATGAGAGAAACAGAGAGAGTGACAGAGAGAAACAGAAAGAGAGAGAGAAAAACAGAGAAGGAGACAGGAGACAGAGAAAGAGAGGAAAGACAGAAGGAGAAAGAGAGACAGAAAGGGGGGGGGAGCAAGAGCCAATAATGATAGGTACACAGGGGGCAGGAAGTGGATGATCATTTAGATAAGAAGCCTGAGAAGATGTAAGAAGACATATAGGAGAAATTCAGTGCCGTGAAAGCCAAGAGAGGAGAAAATATCCAGAAATCAGGGTTGATCAACAGCATCAAAAATTGCAGAAACATCAAGAAGAACAAGGCAGGGAAAGCTAGAATTTTAACAGTTGAGAGGAATAGCAGTGTCATAGAGAGCAGTTGCATCATTATCATTATGGTGAGTAATGGAGGTAAGGAAGTAGAAGCACAGGTTTGCCTGTGAAAGGGACTAGACATCTAGATTCTAGAACAATAATTTAAGCACAGGTGTAAGGTTTGTTGTTTTTTTAAGGTGGCAGAAAACTGGGCATGTTTGTAAGTAGCAAGGAAATAGACAATTAGATTAAGATAGAAACATCTCTTACTAAATTTTACCACTTTCCTTTCTAAGCTATTTATTCTCCTAATTCTTTCCTCCAGAGCTCTTTCTTATTTCATTTATCTTTTGCTTCATTTCTTCTAGTTATTCACATAGTCCTTGTAGAAAATCTATTTTTCCCTTTGAATCTCTGCTTGCAGTTAGAGATCCTTGTTCCTTCTTTTAAGGAGTAGCTAGACCTACACTAACTTTTCATGCTAGCCAGCATTTTCTTGGATATTCTAAATCCAGCTCTAGTCCCTAAATTTGGGCTTTTAAACCCATGTTCTTTTACATGCTGTGCTTTTGAGGGGATTGCTTGATCTCATCCTGGGTTACCTGGATTTCTGCCCTGACTTCCACCACGGGGGGTTTTTTGCCCTTCATGTGGGATCTTAGAGATTCTGTTTGCACAATTTTCAGGGCCCTCTCTGGTGTCTTAGAGTAGAATGTTAGGGAACCCAGAGTCCATGAACCTGGATTGATTCAGTCTAAATGCTGTGGCACTACATGGTCATTGCTCTCTCTCACTTACCTGGGTTTCTTAGAGATGCTGCTGTCTCCAGATACAGACTACAATTTTTCCTCCTTACAGGCTGCATTTGTTCCTTGTCTATCTTTAGTTTCACTAAGGAATGAACTTTATTGTAGACCTCCTCCTATTGCTCTTAGGTTTCTATTTCTTATAGTTCTGGGTTAGGAGGTACTATAGTTTTTCATCGAATTTCTTGATCATTATTTGGTCTAATGCAAATTTCAGGGTTTTGCTAGCTTAAGCATGTGGGATTTGGGTGGCCTGCATGATGCTCAAACAGCCCTCTTGACCAGAAATCTGTAGAGAGGTATATGGTTTACAAAGTACTTTCCATATGTTTTATCATCACCATTTTACAGAAGAGGAAACTAAACTCAAAGAGATGAAGATATTTGCCACTACATAATGGAGTCGGGGATTTTGTCCAACCTCTGTCTGCTTTCAAGGTGCTATTGATGATCATAAACTTTGGGATAGAAGAAGAGGTTCTGGGCACCTCTGAACACAGCCTACCTTCCCCAATTGTGATTGAATTAAAGAATGCTTCTGGTACAGCTGGATGGCCCTGGAGTAAGGAAGACCAGAATTCACTTAAGATTCAGACATTTACTAACTGTGTGACCCTGGACAAGTCACAGAACCTGGATTACTTCCCCAAAAAGGGGGGGGAGGGAGAAATAATACTTACTTCCTCTTCTGAGCAGGCTAAAAAAAAAATCAAGAGCCAAGCCATTGAACAGCATTTCCAACAGCTAAGGACTGCCCTACTTTCTCTTGCCTCAGACCTAGAAATGATTGGTCAAAGATGTTTGTGCCCCTGAATATAAATCTATGTTTTAAGTGCAAATAAATCAAAGTTATCCAGTGACTAGGAGGAAATTGAATTCTGAGAAAACTAATTTGGGTCCTGAATAAATGATAACAAAATATACCTTCTAATTCATAGAATAAGGGTGGGGGACTGCTAAGACAGAATAATGTGTACATTGTCAGAGAAGATTTCTGCATCAGATGTTTTTGCTTAATTGTTTTTTGGTGCAAGGACATAGTCAGTATAGGGAAGGGAAATGAAGCAGGTGGTATCAAGAATAAACATGTCATGCAAAAATGTTTGTGGCAGCCTTTTTTGTAGTGTCAAGGAACTGAAAATTGAATAGATGTCTATTCCCCAGTTGGGGAATGGCTGGATAAGTTATGGTATATGAATGTAATGGAATATTATTGTTCTATAAGAAATGATGAGTAGACTGATTTCAGAAAATCTGGAGAGACTTAACATGAACTGATGCTGAGTGAAATGAATAGAACCAAGAGAATATTGTACACAGCAGCAAGATTATCTGATGATCAATTGTGATGGACTTGACTCTTTTCAACAATGAGTGATTCAAGGCAGTTCCAGTAAACTTGTGATGGAGAGAGCCATCTTCATCCAGAGAGAGGACTATGGGGATTGAATGTGGATCACAACATAGTATTTTTACCTTTTGTGATTATTTTTGTTATTGTTTGCTTGCTTTTTTTCTTTCTCATTTTTCCCCTTTTGGATATGATTTTTCTTGCACAGCATGATAAATATAGAAATGTGTTTAGAAAAATTGCACATGTTTAACCTATATTGGATTACTTGAGGTCTAGGGTAAGGGAGAGGTAAAGAGAGAGGGAGAAAAATTTGGAATACAAGGTTTGCAAAGGTGAATGTCAGAAACTATTTTTGCATTTCTTTTGAAAAAGTAAAAAGCTATTTTTCATATATATATATATATATATATATATATATATATATATATATATATATATATATATACATATGTATATATAAAGAATAAACAAGTCAGGATAAAAGGTATGAATGAAACTTTTTTTTTAGGCTGAGTCACTTGAGAACCTTCAGTCATGGAAATATTTATTGCTGTACTGACTAGTATTAGTAACTAGAAAAACAAAAAACAAATAAACAAAACTCTCAGCTCCCTAAAGGAGAAGGGAATGGGAAATAATAAGGGATGATGAGAGGGCCATCTTTAACTTTTTCCTGAAGCTTCTGTGACTATGGGCTAGGGGCTGAATCCCTCAGATTAAGGAGTGAGCCGAGAGAAAGGGACGGGAAAGAGAGGAGTGGCCTACCAGAGCAGGGCAGCAGCGGAACAAGGGAACCTAATGGTCCCTGAATGAAATAATATTCAGTGTGACAGGCCATCTGACAGCCCTAATTAATAAAAGAAATTAAACCAGCTGTCAAGGGACAAAATGGATTAGATGGGGCAGGAGGAACAAATCACTCAGGTGAATACTCTCCCCCAAGTCTCTGTGCTCTCCCTTTCCCTCCCCTCCTCTTCATTTCCCTATATGTCATCTTTCATTTCACTTCCCTTCCCTTCCTGAATTCTCCTCATCCTTCTCTTTCTCATTTCCAATGTGCCTTAGCTTCTATCCTCACCCTGTCTCCATTCTTTCTCTAGTCCCCTGTACTTCTGCTAAATCTTGTGCTTGCCTAAAGAAGCAAGGTTTAGGCTTCCATAGCACAGTAATCAGGGACAGTGAGGATCTCGGATACTTCCAGCTCCAAGAAATCCAAGATATGTACAGAATTTGAGATTTGGAAGGAACCTCAGCAGCTATCTACTTCAACTCTTATACAAAAGGAATCCTCACTGTCAGACATTCCAAAAAGTAGTCTTCAAGTTTCTGCTTAAAGATCCCTACCTAGCAAGGTAGCTTTTTTCCTGACACAAATCCTAAATTTGTAATTTCCATTCAGAACTCCAAATTATGTCCTCTGGGATCAAATAGAAAAGTCTAGCCTCTTTTCCACATACTCATTTATCAGGTCTCTTGCTGAGCTTTCCCTTTACCATTCTAAATATACCAATTTCTTTCTGCTGATCCTGCTATGATATGGGCTCAAGACCCTTCACCATCTATTCTTGATACTCCTTAAAATTTGAATTCCAGAATTGAATTCCAAATGGAGTCTAATGAAGAGAGAATACAATAAGACTATCATATTCCTATTCCTGGAAGCAGTGTCCCTCACTAAGCAGTCCACGATGACATTCAGTACTTTTAGCTGCCATACCATACTGCTAACTCATATATGAACTTGTAACCTATTATTTAAAAAAAAACTGTATTTAAAAAAAAAATCTGTATCTTTTTCAGAACGGTGTCTTTCAAACCACACCATGACCATCTTGTATTTATGGAGTTGATTTTTGGACCCAAGTGCAAGATTTTACATTTATTCCTATTAGATTGGACATAACTCGGTGCTCAAGCCTGTCAGTATCCCTTCTGGATCATTACTCTCTTATGCACTGGGTTAGCTGTCCCTCACAATTTTGTATCATCTGCAAATCTAACACAATCTGTGCCTTTTTAAGTCATTGATAAAAATGTTAAACACCACAAGATCAAGTATAGATTCCTGTTATACTTCACTGTAGATCTCCTGCCATTTTGACATTGAATCATTTCCAGTCCAATAAACATTGTGCCTATTATGTGCCAGTGCTGGGGATGCAAGAAAGACAATCTCTGCCCTCAATAGATTGTTTCTCTCAACAAACAATGAAATAGTTTCAGAGGAAATTGGGAAGACCTTTGTGATCTAATGCAGACTAAAGTAAGAGAACAATTTACACAATAACATTATAGAAAAATATCTCTGAAAAGCTGTAGAATTCTAATTAATGCAATCATAAACCATGAGTCCAGAGAACTGAAGATGAATCACATCATCTATCTTCAGCCAAAGAGGTAATTGACTTAAAATCTAGAAGAATATAGACATTTTTTTAATCTTCCCAACCTAGGGATTTATTTTACTGTATTATACACACTTATTGAAAAGTTTCTGTTTCGTTTTGTTTTGTTTTTGTGGGAGGTGAGAGCACTGGGAGAAAGAAAAAAGTTAATGTTTATAAAAAATAAATAAAGGGAGAAAAAGCTTTGCTAAAATCTGAATAAACTATGTCCATATCATATCCCTCATCTATCGATTTACTAATCCTATCATAAATTAGTCTGGCATGACCTATTCTTGATGTAGACAGACTTGCTCTTTATCATAACTATTCTCCTTTCTAGATATTTGCTTACTGTCTTTTTCATGATTCATTTTAGAGTTTTCCCAAAAAGTGAATTATTATCTTGTATTTTTTTCAGATTCTCTTTCCTTTATCTTTCAGTTGTTACTTACAGTAGTTCAGAAATCATATCTACCAATTCTTTCAGCAAATAAAGATATCGTTCTTCTGGGCCAGATGGCTTGAATTCATCAAGAATGGATAACTGTTATTTTACTATCTCCTTATTTATCAACTGGAGCAGCTAGGTGGATTAGAATAAGGAAAACTCATCTTCATAATAAGTTCAAATCCAGCTTCAGACACTAATGCTGTGATCCTGAGCAAGTTACTTTACCCTTGTTTGCCTCAGTCTTTTGAAAAATGATTTGAAGAAGGAAATGGCTAGTATCTTTGTCAAGAAAACCGAAAATGGAGTCACAGAAAATTGAACCAACTAAACAACAATAAATTTATGAACTCCTGTCTTCTCTTTGTTGTCAGATACAATCCCATCCATCCCAAGCAAAGATCTTAATCTTTAACCTTCCCTTTTCTCTCATAGCCTATTTCCTTTTTTCTATTTAAAATATTCTTTATTTCTTTTTTTAGATTTAAAAAAATTAATACTATTTCTAAAATACATTGAAATTTTTCAACATTCACCTTTACAAAATGTTGTATTCCAAATTCTCCCTCTTTCCCCTTCCCAAGATAACAAGAACTCCCAAATAGATTAAACATGTGCAGTTCTTCTAAACATATTTCCATATTCTTCATGCTGCACAAGAAAATTCAGATCAAAAGAGAAAAAAACAAGCAAACAAACAACCAAAAAAAAAAAAAAAAAGGTGAAAATACTATGCTTTGATTCACATTCAGTCTCCATAGTTTTCTCTCTGGATGTGGGTGACACTGTCCATCAAAAGTCTATTGGAATTGCCTTGAATGACCCCATTGTTGAAAGGTGCCTACATCCTTAAAAAAAAAAAAAAAAAAAAAAAAAAACCTGTTTGATCTAATCATTCTCAGTAGCAATTGTCCAGTATCTCTCAGCTAAACATCTTTTTTTTTTTTTAAATAGTTTTTATTTACCAGATTATATGCATGGGTAATTTTACAACACTGACAATTGGCAAACCTTTTGTTGTAATTTTTCCCCTCCTCCCCCAACATGGCAGGTTGACCAATAAATGTTAAATATGTTAGAGTATAAATTAAATACAATATATGTATAAATGTCCAAACAGTTGTTTTTCAGCTAAACATCTTGAAAAAAAAAAAAAAGCTATCTACACTAGGCATTTCTTTTCTTTTTTTACTTGCTTCTAAACCTTCTATCTGGCTTTTGACCTCATCATTCAACTGAAACAATTCTCACTGAAGTTACCAATGATCTCTTAATTCCCAAAATCCAATGGCCTTTTCTCAATTATCATTCTTCTTGACCTCTACAGGATCTAATTACCATCTCTTTCTAAATGTTCTATTCTCTCTAAGCTTTCATTACATTGCTGTCTACCAATGTAACTGCACCTCAGCCTACCTTGCAGGACTTTCATCCAAGTAATATCCCTAATAGTGATTGGTCCCTAAAGCTCTGTCCTGGCTTTCTCCTTTTTCTATACTATTTCATTTGGTGATCTTATTAGGTTACATGGGTTCAATGAAGATGATTCCTAGATCTGCATGTCCATCACAAATATCTCTCCTAATCTCTATTTTTTTTGGATATTTTGAATCAAATGTTCCATAAGCATCTCAAATTTAACATATTCAAAAAACAACTCATCTTTCCTCCCCACAAAAACCTCCTGTCTTCCCATCTTTCTTATTAATTTTGAGCGCACCACCATCTTCCTAGTTACCAAAGCTTAAAATGTTGGACTCCTGCTCATTCATTGGATACTCACACATAATCCAACAAATATATTGTCAAATCTTGTCATTTCTGCCTTTATAATAGCTCTCACACATATTTAGGAGAAGAGCAAGATAATATAACTGAAGAATAAGATGACCCCAAGGATCCAGCATCTGTGACTCACGTCTAACTGGGTAAAGTTTCAATTTCTTCACTGACCAGAACATCTCCATCTTCTTCTGGCTATATAGCTTTAGGAACAGTAGGTCTCAGAAATGAAGGAGCTAGCAGTATGGTTCACAGCTGGAGAGCTAAAGGGAATAGAAGCCTGTCTGAACTAGGCTTCCTCTCTGTTTTTGTTTACAATGGAAACATCTCCCTCATCTCCTAATAATGGTACTGTCCCACCCACATGTGCACCAAGATCTTAATATCTTTAGACCTTTTGTATCCCAAAGAGATCATTAAAAAAAAGGGAAAAGAACTCACATATGCAAAAATGTTTGTAGCAGCTCTTTTTGTGTAGAAATTGAGAGGATGCTTGTCAGTTAAGTAATGACTGAATAAGTTATCTTAATGAATGTAATAAAATATTATTGTTGTATAAGAAATGATCAGCAGGCTGGTTTCAGAAAAGCCTAGAAAGACTTACATGAACTGATGCTAAGTGAAGTGAGCAGAACCCAGGACATTGTACATAGCAATAACAAGATTATGTGGTGATCAACTGTGATGGACTTGGCTCTTTTCAACAATGAGGTGATTCAAGGCAATTCCAATAGACTTGTGATGGAAAGAGCCATCTGCATCCACAGAGAAGACTATAGAGACTGAATATGGATCACAGCATGGTAAAACCTTTGTTATTATTGTTTTATTTTCACCTTTGTTGTTGTTGTTTGATTGGTTGATTTTTTCCTTTCTCATTTTTCCCTCTTGATCTGATTTTTTCTTACCCAGTATGATAAATGTGAAAATGTTTAGAAAAATTGCACATGTTTAGCCCATATTGGATTACTTTCTGTCACTGGTTATTTTGAAAAATAAAAAGCTATTACTATAAAAAAAAAATCTTAGGATCTTTTATCACTTGGAAAAATAGATCCAAAGCACTCTCATCTCTCAGATCTCTGTGAGAAAAAAATCTCACAGATTTTTTTTTAAACTTTTTGAGGAGAATATATACAAAAATACAGCATACCAAAAGTCTTAGTGAAGTTTTAAGCTTAAAGCATAAGTTATTAAACTCTAATAACATTAAGACTTTTGGGATACCCTGTATAGTTAGTTATCTCTTAGTTAATCATGAGGATTATCTTCTCTATAGATTATTTATTTAATCCCAGGCTCCCCCTTTCCATCTAGTATATTTCTGAACCACTTCTCATGCTGTTCAAACTCATTGGGCTATCAACTCAAATGATTTTATAAAAGATGGAAAGGAAAAAACCCTGTCATGAAATTCATATTTTGATAGAACTTTTGAATTATTCACCAACTTGGATTATTCATATCATCACTCTCCTCCATTAGCTAACTGTACAAAGAAAGAATAATAGACTAGAGGTGAGAAGGTCAGGCTAACTGGCTCTGTGATGTTAGGTAAGTCACTCCCTCATCTGGATTACAGTTTCCTCCTCTGAAAAATGAAGATTTATTAGATTAAATGATCTCTAAGATCCCTATATGCTATGTCAAGTGGGCTATTATAATTCTATTTGTTGCAGCTAATATCTTAACTAGGAAATAACACAGACACAGTTGCAGGAATTCAAACATGCATTCATTTATTCATGGACAATAATACTTTCAATCAAGGCAAAATGAATTGTGTTCAAAAAAAAAGGTAATTTGTCTTGACAATAGAACTTTAAACTGTTCTGACTCATGAACTCTGAACAATAGTAAATGTTCTGACTCGAACTCATTATGAACAATAGTAAATATCTGGGTTGATATAAAAATATGTCATTGTTATTCTTTTTCTTTTAATCTTCATTCCTTCAAAATAATCTAGCCTTTTCTCCCTTCTTTTCGTCCCCTAAACTTCACTTTCTGGTGAATTTAAGTTAGAGAGTGACTCCTCTTTTAGTTCTTGTATGTCATAAATATATCATAAACATAAATGTAAGTATGCATGGGTTTTGGTATTGATACGCCTACCTGGTTCATGCTCCATGCATGTCTATGGCATAGATAATATGTCAGAGCTGAATGAAAACTCAGAAATTATTTGGGTCTTCCCCTCATCTTGTAGCTAGAAAATTTAAGACCAAAAGAGATAAAGGCTGCACAGTTAATAAGAGCTTGGAGCACTAAATTTAGTTATCATACCTGGGCTTAATCCAGTTCTGCTATTTATTATTAACTTTTCAAGAAGAGAATAGTCTCTTCCTTTCTCTGGACTTCAGGTTCCTCATTTGAAAAATTTGTGGATAAGAGAAAGAGCTTTAGGGACTCTTCCACTTCAGATGCTATAATCTGAGAGGTGGAACTGAAACTAGAATCCAGTTTGGGTGCTCCCATTGTGCTGTGGGAAGCTATGGCAAAGTATGTTCTGGGTCCTGGAAGGCAAAGTCTCATCTGCTACTCATACCCCTGCATAGACTCTATACAACAATCACCTTCTCTGACCTAGCTGCCACTTTGCCAGTTTCTGACTTTTTCAACTGGAATTCAGACAACCAAAGTAGACCAAAAAAGACCTGAACTTGCTTACTTTCCCCCTGCCCACTTCTCCTTCCTCCTTGAGTGGAAACTCAGAACTACATCTGGTACCTTCCTTAGAAACAGGGGGCCTGAAATGCAATTAACCTAATTGTCTGAGCAGATTGTAAGAGCCAGAGGGAGACGGGAACTTAGATACTGAAAGCAGGAATAGTGTCTAGGACAATCACAGCTTTAGGATGGAAAATAACCAGGGTGATGGCATAAGCTTGTAATCCTAGCTACCAGAGGAAACAGAAGCTGGAGGGTTAGGAAGTTGTGAGGTACACTAGGGCTAAGACCTACTGGTTATTCTCATTAAGTCCAGTACCACTATGGTGAGTTAAGGGGAACTCATCCAGATCAGAAATGGAACTATCACTTAGTGGGACTGGGCCCAAAGATAGGGAGTTCCACTCTTAAAGAAGGAAAGAAAAGAAGAAAAGGAACATTTAGGGTATCAGAGTGACTGCTAAAGGTCAGGGTGACTAATGGAGAAAGAACTCTCTTCCTGCACTTGCTCCCTTTGTGGGTCCATATTATAAATACAGAATATTATGATTGGAAGGGATCTTAGAAATCAAACAATCTAACCTCTCATTTTGCAAATTAAGAAACTGAGGCCCAGAGAGGAGAAACAAAGTATCATCATTAATGGTTTAATATCAGCTTTTAAGTGTCTCTAGTGAAATGCATATGGGAGCTATTCGTGGTTCCATGTGGTTTAACACATATCTGCTAATCCCAGTCTCTAAGGTACTCTAGAATTCATATGCAGTTATCAATATGCTTCTCTCTACACAATTAATTTTTCTTCTCTTTTAAAATAAATTTGCATTGATATCAATAAAATATTATTAATGTTTAGTTTTTATATAAGCCTAAATTTCTTCCATATATTTCCTTTTCTCTTTTAAAAATTTGTTTTATTTTAAAAAATAAAGTAAGAAAAAAAGAAAAACAGAAAAGGAATACAAAACAAAATGAAACAAAAGAGAACATTGCCCAGCAGAACATCAGAGAGGATTCAAAGTATATAACAACAAATTATCAGATCAAAAAAAATATATATATTAGTAGAAGAAATCATATTCATGAGTGTTCATCTTTTCTTTACTTCCTTGTAAATTGTTCTTTGGTTTTCTACTGCACACCATTTTTATTTTATTCTTTTTTCTTCCTTTTATCCCCTCCACCCCCAAGAAGGTTAGTAGTTAAGAAAAGATTTATGTTTCCATATATAGATATATACCTGCATATATAGAGACACATACACACCTAACCCCCAGCCCCCCCCACACACACACATCTTTTCTATCCCTGCTGACTCTTTGCTTTAATACTGTTCCTAATTTGCCTTGTTACTAGCTAATCTCCCTCCCATGAATCCCTCCTTTGTCTTCTTTCTATACCTTTTGCTTCCCAGTCTGACCATCCCTTCCCTCTTATTTCTTTATAGATTTTGAAGGGTGCTATACCCTTCATGATACACACACACACACACACACACACACACACACACACACACACACACATATATACACATGCAGAGAAAGAGAGAGAGAGAGAGAGAGAGAGAGAGAGAGAGTTGCCTATTTAACCCATTCCTGATCTCAGTAGGTTTTCAGAACTATGAGCCCTTTGCATCTCATTTTATAATTACTATTTTTGTCTTAACTCTGCCCCATTCTTTCCTTTGGGCTGTCCTATTCAACAATAGGCAATCTTAAACATTTTGGTATTTATTTCCCATTTATGAAAAACATAAAAATTTGTCCCTTAAGTTCCTTGTAATTTATCTTTGACATTGGCTCTTATATGTTAAATTTTCTAAGTTCTGCTTTGGTTGGTTGATAGAAAGTCCTGAATGCAATTTTGTTGAATGTCCATTTTTTTCCTCTTTAAATATTATAGATGATTTTGCTAGATACGATATTTTTTGGCCAAAGGCCTAGTTCTTTTGATTGTCACTAAACATGAATCTAGGATCTGTGGTCTTTTATTGTGGCTGCTGCACAATTCTAATTGTAGCTCCAGCGTTATTTGAATTGCCTTTTTCTTGTTTCTTGCAAATTTTCCCCTTTAATTTGGGGGTTTCAAAATTTAGCAATAATGTTCCTATGTGTTTTCCACAACAGATCTCATTGAGGAGGTGATCAATTGATTTTTTCTTTCTACTTTCCTCTCCTGTTCTATCACTTCACTATTTTCTTGGATTATTTCTTCAATTATTGTGTCAAGGTGACACAAAGATATTATGTCAGGCAGTCCAATTATTCTTTTTTTTTTTTCTCTTCTTTATCTGTTCTCCAGATCTATTGTTTTTCTTATAAGATGTTTCACGTTCTGCTTGATTTTTTCATTCTTTATAATGTTTTGTTATTTCTTAGTCTCTCAAAATGTTAGTGGCTTCCCCTTGCCCAGTTCTAATTTTCAGAGTTATTTTCATCTTTGAGACTCTATATTTCTTTTTCTAGTTGGTTAACTATTTTTCATAATCTTCTTTGTTGTTCTTGGATGATTTTTTCCCTTAAAGGTGTCTCGTTTGATTTTTAAATTTTTTTTTGACTTCTGTAAATTCTCTCTGGGCAAGGAGCCATTTCATGTTATTCTTTGGGATAGAAGCTTTTTTTTACTTCCGTGTCCTCTCAAGATGAACCTCTATCTTCCCTGTTCCCATAGTAAGTTTCTTTGGTGAGGTTCTTTCTTCTTTGCCAATACATAATTTTTAAATAAAAGGTATTAGTGTAAATATCTCTAATCCTGGGTGGGGGAATGGTGCTTCTGTCTTTATCTCAGCTCTCTCCTCTAACCAAGAACCCCAAATCAAGAACAGCACCCTCCTGCAAGTTCCCAAAGCCAGCATCATCCCTATCCTGCTGCTTCTATACTCACTTCTGGTCAGTCTTCCTGGACTCAGACCCCAATCTCCCAGCCTTCTTCAGGATTGTAATGAGAGAACCCCTGTTTTGTCCGAAGTATTCTTGATTTTTCACCACTCTATGTTCACCCTGAAGCACAAATTTGTTTTATTTGTGTGGGAAATCTGGAGAGCTTGAAATTTACCAACTGATTCCACCATCTTCCCAGAATCTTCCTCCACTTTCCTTTTCCAAAATGAGAAAAGAGATAAAAAAAAATCACCAAAATTAATCAACCCTTCAGAAAAAACTGATAATATATGTAATATTCCAAATCCTTGTGTGATTACCCCCATATCTCTGCAGGGTAGTCAGGAAAGGTGTTTTCTCCTATTGATGAGGTTTAAGTTTTAGGATTCTCTTTAGTGGGGAACCAAATGATAAGGTCTAGATTTAGGGGACCAAAATGAGATTAGGGTTTCAGGTGGTCAGGGAGTTAAATGATAAGGTCTAGTGGCAGGTTTGGGGTTCAGGGAACCAAATGAAGAGGTTTGGCTTCCCTACACCCTCTTGGGATTTGGCACAAGGATAGGGAGTTTTGGGGAATTTCCTTCTGGTGGCACAGAGATTCTCTATAAAGGAATTTGAAAACCTAGATTGATAAAAGATATTTATTATAGGAATTGGGAAGTAAGGTTAGAAATCCTAATAGAGAGGCATAAAATTTGGTTATGGAAATAGGTGAGGATAAAGAGAGGGTGGCATTGGAAAAGAATATTATCCAGTGGGCAGGGGCTCCTTGGCATGACATGGCATAGCCTAACATGGCATATCATGGCATGTTTGGAACCTCTGCAAAGAGAGGATTTTAGTTTGGCTTTTAATAGGAGCTTTGGCTACAAGCTGAAAGGGGCTCGTGGGTGGAGTCCCAAATTGGCTCATCTACTTGCTGGGTTTCAGCTTGAACTGGAATTTAAATAGAATTCAATGAGTTTCTTTAATTCAATAGCATTGGAATTCCTTATGCTAGATAACGGAATGAAACTGTCTTGTTTGCTTTCTCTCAAGCAGGGTCCCTCACTGAGGCAGAGTTGAAGATTTTCTCCTTCAGGGATTTTTAAGAGTTTTAGGGTCCTTTCTTCACTATCTTTACCCCAAATGATGGGGATTTGTTTTTCCAATCCTTTGCTAGCATCAAAATGATACTATAAATATCTTGGTATATATGGAGGCTTTCTGTTTATCAGTGAGTTCCAGCCTTAGTGGTGGAATTCTAAGTCAAAGAGCATTTCTATTTTTAGCCACTTTATTTGCATTTACAAGCTATTTTCCAAAAATTACCTCAACCAAGGGACTAAAAATTGCTACCCAATTCCCTCATAAACCTGAAGCACACTTTCTTATAAATATACTTAGTATCCATGGGCAGAATGAGCACAAACTTAGAGTACAATGGTAGGCACACCTATAGGGAACACATATAATCAAGCAACTCATAACTCCAGAATTATCAGGCCTTAAAGCCCTTTCTCTTCTTGTAAAATTCTCTCTGTCAACTCTCCCTTGCCAGAGCTACCTCTTTTTTAAGTCCATAGTTAGCTCTTTTCTTTGCTATCAGAGATACTACTGATTGAAACTGCTTATAGACATGAGCAATTATGAAGTGTGTTTGTTCTCTCGACTGAGTCTTATATTCTCTGAAATGGATTCTCTTTAGCAACTAGGCCAGCAGCTCCACTGCTTGATGCTATTGCACTGCTATGAAGAGAAGAAAAGAAAAGCCTCTTCTTTCCCCTCAAGAAATAAGGAGCTCAGCACCTTGTTAACACATTAAACTTTACCATCTGTGATTATACCCAATGACTACATCAACTGAATTGAGATAGAGATCAAATCCACTGACACATCTATGCACAAATATTTTTTTTAATTTTTAAAGCTTTTTATTTTCAAAACATATGAACAGATAATTTGACAACATTGACCCTTACATAGCCTTGTGTTTCAGATTTTCTTCTCCCTCCTTCCACCCCCTCCTTTAGATGGCAAGCAATCCAATATATGTTAAACATGTTAAAATATTTGTTAAATCCAATATGTATAAACATATTTATACAATTCTCTTGCTGCACAAGAAAAATCAGATGAAAAAAAAGAAAGTAAATGAGTAAGAAAACAAGATCCAAATGAACAACAACAAAAAGAGTGAGAATGTTATGTTGTGATCCACATTCAGTTCCCACAGTCCTCTCTCTGAGTGTAGATAGCTCTGTCATCATATAAGATCAATGGAATTGTATGCACAAATTTTAACTTACCAAATCTGTAGATAACACAAGGGAATGAGCATTTATTAAGTACCTATTTTATGCAATATGTATGTAATTATTGTATGTTTTGCATTGTATGCAGTTATCTCATTTGATCTTCACACAATCTTGTGAGGTTAGTGCTATTATTATCCTTATTTTATAGTTGAAGAAATTGAGACAAACAGAAGTTAAGTGGTTTGATACAGCCAGTTAAGTGTGTGAGGCCTTGAATTTAGGACTTCCTGACTCCAGGCCCAGATTGCTAGGCTCTGTACCATCCAGCTGCTGATAATATGTAGAATAACTAGAGAAGGGAGCTCAGAATATAGCAACATCTCTCAAATATGCCCCCCTACTCCTGATTCTACTACTATCCTGGTACAATACTAATCTCTTCATGGCTAGACTATTGCAATAACCTGCTTCTAGGTCTGCCTGCCTCAAATCTCTCCCACTCCAGTTCACTATTCAGATAGTAAAATGGTTTTTCTAAAATAAGATACATTCATGGCACCCTCCTACTTAATAAATTCCACTGATTCCCTATTACATCCAGAATCAAATACAAAAATCTCTATTTGTTGTGCAAAGCCCTTCTTAACCCTCTTAACCTTTACCCCATCCATCTTCCATTCCTTTTGTACCTCCCTCCAACATATTTTTTGATTGAGTGACATTGGCCTTCTTGTTGTTCTTCAAACAAGATATTCTATGACTCAACTCTGGGAATTTTCTCTGCCTGTCTTCCATACCTGGAATTCTCTCCCTCCTTATGTAATGCCAGAGAAACTGAGCCAGATAGAGATTAGAGAGTATTCAATACAGAATTTATTAAATGGAGAGATTTTCTGGAACCAATGGGACCATGGGGAATGGTTATAACCTGAGGCAGAGTAACCGAATAGGATAATTAGGGAAACTGGGTCAGGACATTAAAAGAGAACTGTGGCACAACACTTAACTTCACCTGTCTTCTTTCAAGTCCTGGCTAAAATCTTACCTTCTGTGGGAAATATTTCTCAATCTCTCTAAATTCTAGTGCCTTCTTACTTTTATTATTTCTTATTTATTTTTTACATTCCTTGTTGGCATATAATTATATGTTGTCTACCTCATTATATTGTGAGTTTTGTGGGGATGAGGGATTGTCTTTCACCATTTTTTTGTATCCCCATTGCTCAACTCAGTGATTGTCACATAGTAGGTGCTTAATAAAAGACTGAAAGTCATGTCACCTAAGAATCCATTTAAATAACCATTTAAGGATCCATTTGAGATTAAGAGTTTAACCTGAAGAAAAAATGACTCAGAAGAAAAATGATGGCTATCTTCAAGTTCTTGAAAAACTATCCTATGAAAAAAAAATTATTTAAATGTTCTAATACAACCCAGAGAGCAGAGTTAGGAGCTCTGGGTAGCAGTGATAGAGGGACAAATTTAGAATATCAAAATATTCTACTAATTAGGACTATCTCAAAAAGGGCTGTCTCAGGAGGTAGTAGAATCCCTCCCTCACTGGATGCCTTCAAGCAAAATCTTGATGACCACTTATCAATATGTGTGTATCCCTTAAGATCTAAAATGATGTAATCCTTAAATCTGATCAACTTTATTCTAATCAAATCAATACATTCATCTGCTTTGAAAGACTCACAACCTCCAACTTTGACTAGCATTAGGCAAAATTGTGAAGTAGGCAAACTATTTCACTTCCTCTTCAGAACTCAACTTCATCATTCATTCACCTTAGGCTTCCTTCCCCAATTCCTCTTGATTAATCTTGTATTCATTCAGTTTCCATGGGATAAACCAAAGGGGAACTAATAAAGAATGAGTTGTCCCATAAGATTTAGCATTCATTATCTAGGGGATTTTCCCCAAATTTTAATGGGCTACTCTTAAGGATCTCAGACTTTCCAAACCCAAAGGAAAAAAAGCTAAAGGCAAAAGAAGAGATCACCTAATAATTTCACTTCTGATTCCTTGCAGAAAGCCTTTACATACTTTCTTCTTTATGACTCTACTTTTTCAAATAGCTAAGGCTGGAAAAGTAGGGGAGAGAGAAAGATTGGCAGGGTGAGGCATGTCAGGCTCTCTCTTAAAGCCTATTAGAGGGAATGTTGACTACACTTTGCAAAATTTAATCCCAAGGTGGAAATTTACCAACTCTACAACCTGAGGATGAAGCCCTGGATATTTGAAACTGGTCCTCATTGAGCACACTGAGAGTCCTGTCTCTTCCTCCAAATCTTTAATTGCTTCTTTTACATAACTTCATCTTTCTCCAATGCCCCTTTCCCAGGGTACTCAAAATCTACTCACTTTCCCTAATGCCATCTTGCCCTGATGACCTGTTAGGTGTCTCAAAGGCTCTTGATTGGCAGGTGAGGCATTGGTCTCTGGTATTCCAACCAAGCCAGTGAATATCTATATCCTGAGTGACAGTTGTCACTCACCTTCACCTTCACCTTCACCTCTACAACCCCAGTGGACTAGAGTGGCCAAAAAGTTCTCAGGATATAGAGAGAGCCATGTGTATGTTTGAGAACTGTTGTGGAAGGGAAGGTAGAAAAAAATGGAAGATAGAAGAGGAATGAAACAGGGAAAAAACAGTTTAAAGGGAGATGGAAACAGAAAGGAGTGGGAGTTGGTGGGGAGAAAAAGGAGGTATTGGAAAAATTCTGTAAATTGAAGCTAGGGTTCCAATCAAATATTTATCAGTTAATTGATCTCTCCTGTCTGCCAAAAAGCCCATTTGACAGCTCCCTCTCCCTCATTTCTTGTCACTCCCTTTCCTATAGTTTTTGTCTTTCCTTATTTTCTTTTACCTTCTCCCTTTGTTCCTTGCTTTTCTCTTCATTACACTCCCTACCGCCTCCACTTTCAGAACTCTTTCTGTGGTCTCCCTTTGTGGCTCCTTGTCCCTTAACTGTATCCTCCTGATCATTCTCTGTTTCTTTCATCCTCTATCCTTTCCTTTTCCTTACTGTACCCCAATGCCCCTCTTTCCATTATCCCCCCCTCCCCCCGCTCTTATCTTTCCTCTATTGTTTGGGAACTGTGGGTCTGACACATTCTCTAAT
>NC_133620.1:315188972-315296472 GCF_048593235.1 Sminthopsis crassicaudata | reverse complement strand
ATAAAACATTTAGCAAAAATCCAGACATCCCCATTACCCACTCACAATGAGGAATAAAGAAAAATATGTATATCCTAGGAGAAATTCATGTGGTATATTAGATTTGTCATTGTTCAATAGAGCAATATATTTGTCATTGGGAGACCAAGATTCAAATTCTATCTAATATACTTATTAGCTGTGTGATCAGAGCTTCAGTTTTACATTATTTATTTCATAGAGTTGTGGTGAGGAAAGTGCTCTGTAAACCGTAAAATATTATATAAATGTAAGTTATTAATATAAGCAATATTTCCTTTCATAATGTCTATAGAAATGTCTATCCAGAGCTTCCCTATGATTTCCTTGTCCTAGAGCACAAATATTTAACCATTTTCCTCATCTAAGTCCTACCTGAAGTAGATCAACAACTCTTACATTTTTTTCTGTTCCTCTCCATCCTCCTGGGATCTCTCTTCCTGTGGTCTCTGAGAACCTAAATGAATATCTCCTTTGGCTATACAGGAATTCTATCATTTCTAGGCTATAGGTGGGAAAATCAAAGAACCCAAATCAGAAGTCATTTGCCTTCATTTCCAACAAATAGAAACAAAATTTGTATCAATGGGACTGTCACTGAGTTAACAAGAGATTATTGAAGAGGTGGTTTGTGAAATCTCATTAACTAAAGAAGTAATCACTAGGAGCCAGAATTGGTTCCTTAAAAACAAATCAGGCCAAGCCTTCCTCATTTCTTAGCTGATGGGTTTATCATTCTAATAGATCAGGAAAATGGTTTTTCATTGGTTTTTCAATTCTGTCTGACTCTTCATGACTTCATTTGGAGTTTTCCTGGCCAAGATGCTAAAGTGTTTTGCTATTTCTTTCTTTAACTCATTTTACAGATGAAGAAATTGTGGAAAACAGGGATAAGTGCCTAACCCAGAGTCACACAGCTAACAAGTATCTGAGTTCAAATCTGAATTCAGATCTCCCTAACAACAGACCCTGCACTCTATGTACTGTACCAAATAGCTTCCACTATATCTATTAGATCTCTTCATTTAATAAAGCCTTTCCTGGTAGAAAAGAGGACAGTGTAGGGTGAATGAAAATAAAGCCAAGAGGAATGACAAAATCAGATTCCAACACACTCTTGACAGGTCAGAATAATGATGAAATTGAACAAGAATGAATTGAAAGTCTTGCATTTCAGTTCAGAAACTTAATACATAGTTACAAGATTGGGGTACAATTCAGGTAGAAAAGATATGTGAGTATTAGGGGATCACAAGCTCAAATGACAATGTGATATGGCTATTTTAAAAAAGCAAATAGGCTATAGTGAGTCATCTGGAAACCATTTCATTTTAGGAACTGCTGGAGGACCTAGAGATATTTAGCCTGAAGAAGAGAAAATTTAGATGGAAAACTGCTATTTTCAATATATGAAACTAGAATTCTCTGTGATTCCTTAAAGTTGAACTGGATGAAAATTATAAGATGTCAGGTTTTAATTCCATATGAGGAGGAACTTTTAACAAGTAAAAGTGTATAATAATGAAATGGGTAGGTTGCCAGCACTGAAAGTATTTTAGTTGAGACTTGGTAATATCTTATTTGACATATTGCAGAGGAGATTACTGTATTGGGTAAGAAGTTGACTAGGTGAATTTTAATTAGTCCCTCCAACTCTAAGATTCACTTCTCTGATCTAGGGTCTTTCCAGGATGGAATCAATAGAAAATTGAATTTGTTCCTAACTTCTAACTTATCTCCTCTATGTCAGGTTATTCAATTTCTGGTCCTGGATTTCAAAAACAAGTACAGACCATTTAATATTACTCTAGACCCCATATCTTGGTCCTTCCTCCAAGAATTCTGGCCATCTTCCAAAAAACAAACAAACCAAAAAAAAAAAACAAAAACAAAAACAAAAACAAAAAAAACACAGTTAGGCAAGGATAGCACTTAGATTGGAAAGTTTATATTTAATGGGCTTTAAAGCTCATTTCTCCTCACATTGAGTTAGAGGACCTCTCTTTTTTAATAATTCATAGAAAATTAAGATATTCTTCAATCTTTAAATTCACCAGAGACCCTTAATCCTCCTTCTCTTGTCATGCTTAGAACCTTAAATCAAGGAAAGAAACAAAAAGGAAGCTAGAGAACCAGTCACTTCTTTCTAAATTAACTGATTTATAATAACTCCTTGGCCAGAGAGCAAGAAGGTTTTTCTTACTACCAACAATGCCTGTCCACAGCACTCTTAATTCCCTGGCTGGCATTGGCATTGCTGGGGAGGGTGAAAAGAGGGGAAGATGGAATGAACTGATTTTTCTGCTGAGCATTGCAAATTCTGCATTGGGATTGGAAGAACTAGCTGTATTTTGGGTCCACTGCTCACTAGTTATTCAGCCTTGCGTAGTTTATTTATCTGTTCTGATTCAGTTTCCTTCATCTGTAACATGGGAATAATAATACTTGCACTTCCTATCTTACACAACTATTGGGGAAAGCATTTGTAAACCCTGAAGTTTTGTGTAAATGTGAGCTACTATTATTCAGCAATAGTCTTCTCAACTCCCTTTTCTTCTGAGAGTATTCTTTCAGGGAAGGTTGTTGAGTGCTACTTTTGTCTCCACTGGGATCTCTTTCTTTCCAATATCATGCAGATGTGTTTCCAGGCCTGGATTCAGAAAGGAAGCTATTTTTTTTTTTTTTTTTGGAATGACCTCTGAATCCTCCCAGGAACTAAGACCCTGACAATCTGCGATGGCATTTTACATATGGCGGCTATCAAAAGCAATCTCTCTGGTTCCTAGCTGTTGCATGGAAACCTTGTATGCATCCTTAAAACTCTGTCCATAACAGAGCCCTTCTCTACTCTGTCCTGCCATACCCAAGACCTTAAGACTTGATTTCTTGGATCTCATGGCTGTGTTCTAGGCAGAGCTGTTCTATAGCAGCTGGCTGTGGGTTTGGGGGTCAGGAAAGTATACTATAATAGTACCATAGAACCATAATAGTACCATCTCAATTCCACAGGCTCAGGAACTCAATCTTAACCAATCTAGCAGTCAGGTGGCACAGTGGATAGTGTCAATTCTGAGGTCAGGAAAATTCATCTTTCTAAGTTCAAATCTTGCCTCAGATATTTAATAGCTGTGAAACCCTGGGCTAATCACTGAAGTCAGTTTGCCTCAGTTTCCTCATCTGCAAAATGAACTAGAAAAGGAAATGGCAAACTCCAAGAACAATCCAAATGGAGTTATGAAATATCAGACATGACCGAAAAATAACTTGAATAACAACAAAATTCTGAAGTGATTAGCCTCTGAAGAATTGACTGACTTTAATTGAACTCATGAGATTTAGAAGTAGGGCAGCAGGGGAAAGACCCTTAGACTTGAAGTCAGAAGACATGTTCAAATGTTGCTTCTAACAGTTAATAGATCATAGGTAAGTTATAACCTCCATAAGCCTCAGTTTCCTCATTTGTAAAATGTGCATAATAAGACCTACAGGACCTACCTCACTGGGTTGCTATGAGGTTCCCTTATAAAAACAACCTATGTAAAATGCTTCCCAGAAGTGCTATGTAAATGTCAGCTATTATTATGAAGAGATTGATAAATGAGCATAACAATCTGTTACTTTGTAATTGTGCAAGGAAGAGTTCAGGACACTCCCTTGGGGAGGGGAGGGGTGAATTTGTATTCTTATTCCAGAGACCTGATCATAAATCAGTAAGTTGATTCATGAGTACAAAATGGTAACAAAAGTTGAATATTCTCATGAGAGATTTGTATCAAGCCTAGTGAATTGCCGTTCTCCACTGCAGAAATATCTCTAACTCAAAAAACAGGGAATCATCATATAATACTCTGAAAAGAGCCCTGGATTTGGAGTCAGAAAGGAACTGGGTTAAATTTTGCCTTAGACATTTACTATGTGTGTGACCTCTGGCAAAATATTTAACCTCTGTGTACCCCAATTTTTAAAACTAAAATGTGTATGATAATAATAGCACCTACCTTCTAAATTGTTTTGAAGATGAAATGAGATGATATTTGTAAAATATCATAGTAGGGACTTAATGAATGCTTGTTTCCTTCCTTCCTCTTGAGTTAGTTACATGTTCACATTTCTCCCATGATAGCATGGGAGACACACCGACCCTTTTGACTAAGTTTGGAGACTGTTGTTGATTAAATAGATCAGTCTGTCAGTCACTTGAAAGCAACATAGATGTGATTGATGCACTGCACCAAATGTTGAGATTGATGTTCAGGTACCAAATGTAGTGGTTTGGTCTTGTAAAGAATTCACAAAGGCCATTCTCTTTGGCAAAAGTTAGGTTTATTTATGTGTGGCTCAGAAATGGTGAGGGGTCACAATTAAAAAAAAAAAAAGCTGGGGAGATCTCTAGGAGCAAAGCAAAAGTTTATTGTATACTCTCGTGAGAATCTGGCATGTCAGCCGTCAAGCAGGCACCTTTCAGGACAGGTTTGCCACTTAAATCCCTAATGCAAATACCCCTCCCACCACTGACCCTCATCTTCATTGGCTGAGGGTCTTACTAAACTCAGGAACTACCCAAGAAATTGAACTTGGCCAATAAGTACTTAGTTGCCCATGTTTGATAGTCATGGGAGAATAGCAGGAAGGGGACTTAGGAATGCCCTTGAGTCAATGCTCAAGGATCTTCAGGCCTACTCCAACTCTGAAGTAGAGGAAGCCTTACTCGATTTTCACAACTGTCCTGAGAGATCTCACCTCATCATGTTCAGTCCCCCCTCTTATTTATACACTGAGGTCTCTTCAAATTTTTGTAACATAATTTCACATTCCCTATCCAATTCCTCATCCCCTTCTGGCTCCTCTCGGGCTTCTTGGGGCACTGGCTCCCACCCTTTTAGCACCATCAAGCTAACAGACTCTTCAGCTTTCCCTTCCAACCTAATCATTCTGGATAATGAGTTTTGGACTATTCTAATTATCAATCAGATCTAGTGCCTTAGCTGTCTGATTGGTGATAATCTCTATAACTGCCTGAAGTCTAATTATCCTATTCAACATATGTATTGGGATTCTAGATTCTATATCCCCAACTTCCATCTTGAGCCCAGGTGGTTGGCCCATACTCTTTATTCTTTCTGGGGGCCAGGTGTCACACCAATCATTTGTATCTCCAGTCTGGGTAATGGAGGTATCCCTTTTTCCAAATCATCATGAAGAGGCCAAAGGACTCTTGTGCCCAAGACACAAATGATTAACAGAATCTTACATCCTCAAGAGAAATTCCTTTCTTATACAAACTTCAAAGGGTTTACAAGCCTCCTGAGGAACTTCTTTGATATACAAACTTCTCTATATCCTAAGGAAGCAGAAAAGTCCTTTGCAAATAGAAACTCTGTTTTATGATCCTGTTTGTGTATAAAATGAACCTCCAAAATTCTATTCCTTGCAAATAGGCTTTTCTCTGCCTTTTCCCTGCCGACCCTGCAGCTTCTCTTTCCTAATTAGGGGTCTCTTTCTTAATCAATAAAGATTTTGTTTTATCACAGCATTGAGTAAGCGAATTCATTCGCTGTGAATCTGGCCTTGGTACTTTGGAGGGAGGAGGAGAGAGAGAGATAAACAGACAGCCAGGAAAGAACCACTGATCCATCTCTACCCAGTTTATCACCCTCTTCATTCACTCTCTTCAATCATACAAGAAAGAAAAAAAAAATTTGACCTTATTAATCCAATATAACAGATCCCTATCCAATTAAGAGGTAGGTGAGTACACTGTAAGGTCAAGGTGAAATTCCTAGAGGAAAATATATCAGCTCCCAAACAGATGAAGAGGCCCAAAGAAGAGTGATACATAGAAAATTACAATGTACTGGGTTCAGAGATTATATTCCCATTCAGTGGAGGCCCCCTCCTCAAATGTAATTTGAGGTCTCCCTTATCTTCAACTGTCCACTCTGTCTGTGTGGTGCCACAGTCCTCTGGGGTGGTATGTCCAATCTTGTTCTTAGGTCCGAATTGCTGTGTCTGAGGTCAGTATCATGTGGTAGGATCCACCAAGCATGGAGTCAACTTCTTATCTTTCCAGGATTGGCTCAAAACCCAATCTCACCTGAATTCTATGAACAGGGAAACCTAGAGGAGTCTGAGCTATTAATCCTTTTGCTGTAGTTTGTCCCTAAAATAGGGTCCCAGTTTCCATGTAAGCCTGGAAAAGATGACTGTATAATATTCACAAGGTAAAAGCCCAATATCTCTACGTGGCTTGGTTCTGATTCTGACGAGAGCAAGAGCAGGTATTTAGTCCAAGGTCTCTAAAGATAATTTGACCAAACAAATTGGGGACTCAGTATAGCCTTGGGGCAAGAGGCACCACTTCATTTGCTGCTTCCTTCTAGTCTCTGGATCTTCCCATTGGAAAGCAAAGAGGTTTCTACTACTCTCCTCTAAAGGGCAGCTCCACAGTGCATCCTTCAGATCCAATACATTGAACTACTTAGCAGAACTAGGAATGTGGCCTAGGATGGTATATGGAACTGGAATCACAGGGTGGGAAGCTAACACAATTTTGTTAATCTCCCTTAGATCCTGAACTAACCTATATTTCCCAATTTCCCATCCTTCTTGACGGGAAGTATGGGTGTGTTGAAGGGTGAAATGCAGAGTTCTATTAGTCCATTTCTCAATAAGCCTTGTATCACAGTCTGCAAACCTCTCTTTCCTTCTAATGAATTGGGTATTGTTTGACTCTTCCCACCTCCCTAAGGTCTTTTAATGTGATTTTTATCTGGACTGTCTGCTCTGCCTGAATTACCAGGTCTCTCCCAAACCTCAGAGTTTATCCTAGTCTGCTCTTCATTCATTAGTTTCATTCTACTAGGGTGTATGCTGGATCCATGTGGAATCAACACAATTTCTAGTTTAGTTATTAAATCTTTCCCCAGAAAGTTTACTCCTTCTTCTGAGAGGAGCAGAAATCTACCCAATGTTTCCCTTTTTCCCCATATATAAGAAAATTTTCTTCTTTAACCCCAGAAATCACCAGAGTCTCCTTAGATAATTTAACCCCTTCAGGCAAACAGGTCACCGAAGATCTCAATTCTATTAAGAGCACAAGAGTCTCCTGGTGGGGGCCCACCTTTAAATTTACCAAGGGTTCCAGGTGGGAGTCTTACAAGAACCCCTGACTCCCCTAATCTTCATCCAGCTTAACCCAAAAAGGCCTATCCTATCCTGTGCAGAGCACGACTCAAGAGGCTCACAGGGGGCTTACCTTTGGATTACTGCGCAGCAAATTGCTTAACTGATCTGTCCTCACACCAAGCAGGTCAGAATTGTTACCGCGGAGTCTCTCCCTTCTGCTTTGCCCTGAGTTTTTCCACTTTGGGCCCAGTTTACCTTGGGGAGCAAGGAGAAGCCCCTGGACACTGGTGGGCTGCCTAAATCAGAGCAGGGCACCGTCCCAATACCACCCAAGAGTTCACCTATTCACCAAGTCGTATGATCCCGACTAATCCCCCAAACTGTGTGGCTCAGAAATGGTGAGGGGTCACCATTAAAAAAAAAAAAAAAAAAAAAGATGGATAGATCTCTAGAAGCAAAGCAAAAGTTTATTGTACATTCTCGAGAGAATCGGGCGTCCCACCTGTCAAGCAGGCAATGGAAGGGAGGAGGCACCTTTTAGGACAAGTTTGACACTTAAATAGTCCCTAACGCAAATATCCCTCCCACCACTAACCCTCATCCTTACTGGCTGAAAGTCTTACATTCTAAACTTGGGAACTACCCAAGAAATTGAACTTTACCAGTAAGTACATAGTTGTCCATATTTGATTGAAATAGGGAGAAAATGATGTCATGGGAGGATAGCAGGGAAAGGACTTAAGTGTGCCCTTGAATCAGTGCTCAAAGACCTTCAGGCCCACTCCAACTCTGAAGTAGATGAAGCCTCACTCGATTTTCACAACTGTCCTGAGAGATCTCACCTCATCTTGTTCATTTGGGAGAAGAGCTTACAGACAAAATGAAGAAATGCAATAGACACCAGGGATGAAAAATACAAAATAGATTTGGGTATAGCAGTTAGCTATAAGAAAGAGAAAGACACCATGAGGCAGAATGTTACCATAGCGGGTTTAATACCAAAGGGGTTCAGTAAATATGATGTGTGCCATGGACACCTTAAAGGGGAAAATTTGTCCTCGAGGACTTGACATAATTTGGATTTCTGACTGTACACAGCAAGGTGGAGCCACCCATGACCTCCAAAAGGGTGGATCTATAAGGTTGAACTAATCCTCATCAGTGCCCTTCCCTGTTTGTACTTTAAGCTTTCTCTGCCAACCCCACCTAGTTAGTCAGATCTTCATCAACAGAAATTCACATTAGAGAGGACTTGAGTATATTTATTCATTCATTCAACAAACATTTTATTTTTGCCTAAGTTATACTTTACATTTATGACTTCCCCGTTTTAGGATCCACCTGGATTCCAACAGTAGCTCAGTTCAACAAACAAAAATGCTGAAGAGTTAATTAGGACACAGAAACTACTTTATGGAGCTTAAAGTCTACTAATAGGATATAAGACAGCCACAAATACTTATGACATGTGTTATTATAGATAATAAATACATTAGAACCATGCAAGCCAAGTATCATTCATAGGTTCCAGGAGGAAAGGTCAGACATCTCTAGGAGTGAAGCTACTTCTGTAGATGCCTGATGTTTTCCATTCCTGATACTGACTCATCAGCTTTAGGTTTAGAAGGTGACATTTTTCTGAATCTTGTCTCCATCTGAGGATGTGTCCAATTTTTTTTAACTGTGGCTCGTATGCACAAACCACAGGCCCTTCTCCCTGTCACTGTCAGTTTGGGTTTGTTTCCTTTCCTTTGGCTGGCTGACTGGTGCCCTAAGCTTTGGTAAGAAAACTATTCTTGTTGGCAAACTCAGTGATTCACATCCTTTGGAATACAATTACTTCCTTATCTGTTCCTCTCCCATTAATCTACCCTAAGACAAACTCTCAAGAGGGTTATCCTCTTGGAATGGTCCTCAAATATTTTTACCTGTGAACTACTCAAAATAAATAAATAAATAAATAAACCTGATGAACACCATCTGTCCTTAAGGGACTCAGGATAAGATTGTAGGCATTTACCAATTTTCCTCAATTATCTTGTAACTCCAGCCACAAAATTGT
Organism: Sminthopsis crassicaudata; assembly: GCF_048593235.1. Taxonomy (NCBI): domain Eukaryota; kingdom Metazoa; phylum Chordata; class Mammalia; order Dasyuromorphia; family Dasyuridae; genus Sminthopsis; species Sminthopsis crassicaudata. The sequence continues at coordinate 315,287,267 of NC_133620.1, read as the reverse complement.
CATCCCCGATGTCCTCCAGAGTCAACTGTCTGGTGTGGTGGAAAGAGCTATAAATTTGAAATCAGAGAACCTGAGTGTGAATCCCACATGCTTATTAGTTGTCTGATGTTGGGCAAATCATTTCAGCTTGAGCCTGCTTTTCTCAGGAAAATGTTGAACCAAAACAGGGATCATTAACCCTTTTTCTGTGTCCTGAACCCAGGGGTGTTTGTTGTGAGGCTCAAATAAGGGGGAAGAAAGGGGACAAGCATTTATGTAGTACCTCCTATGTGCCAGGCACTCAGTAAGTACTTTGCAAATATCCCATTTAATCCTCACATCAACCATGGAAGAGCAGTCCTATTATTACCCTCATTTTTACAGTTGAGGAAATTGAGGCAATAGAAGTTAAGCTAGTAAGTATTTGAAGTCAGCTTCTGACTCCAGGCCTACACTCTGTCCACTTTGCCAATGTAGCTACTTCTGAACATTATCTCTAAAATGAGATAATAAAGATAAATTACTTTGCAAACTTTAAAGTGCTCTATAAATGCTAATTATTATGATTAATTTCTTTTCTTGGGCCAACTGCTCTTCTACTGAGTTCAAGCAATGTTTATATGGCAATAGAGAGGTATGCTAATAAATGTTTAACAACTGAAATTGTGATTTGGTTTGGTGGGAAACAGCACAGAGAATATGTGCACAGATTCTTAAATTTAATCTGCATTGTTAATACTTTCTTAAATCTAGACAATCAACAAAACAATAAATCAGGCCCTGATTTGTAATGATTGCTGATTTTTAAAGGTTCACTTTGAAAATTTGCTTCTGAGAACTTCGGATGGTTTTTCATGGCTCTCCAAGTGATCTCCAGTTATTGATTTTGATTTAAAAGCTCACTTTGAAAATTTAACAGCAAGCCCTGATAAGCTTTAGAGCTGGATCCAGCATACTCCTGTACAGACCCCTTCCCAAAATAATGCTTTTAAATGCATAAAACAAAATGGATGGGATTACAAAATAAACTAATTGTATTGAAACACAGTTACCAAAGGCATCTAAGTGGCACAATGGATAAAACACTGAGATTGGAGTCAGGAAGACTTATCTTCATGAATTCAAATCTGACCTCAGGTACTTTCTAGTTATATGACTCTGGGCAAATCACTTAACCCCATTTGCCTTAGCTTCCTCATTTATAAAATGAGCTGGACAAAAAAATGTCAAAATATCTTTACTAAGAAAATTACACATGGGATCATGAAGAATCAAACATGACTGAAAACAACTCAACTACAGCATGGTCATCAAAATATTAAAAAATAAGTAAATAACAGGGTCATGGACCCTCCAAGTTAAGGATCTCTCAACTTGATAATCTCTAAATTCTCAGACTCAGAATCTTGCATTCAGAAGGGATTTTTGAGATTATTTCAATTTAATTTCACTTTATAGAAAAAGAAAATGAAGCCCAGAAAAGATGAATCATTTGGCCAAAATCACAAAACTCATTAGCAATACTGCTCATTATTGGTTAAACTATAACTGGTGAGTTCCCAGTAGTGAAGGAATTCAAAATTAACAACTGGAAATCACTTGGAGAGCTATAATTCTCAGAAGACACTGGGGACATGTCCTTGGATCATATATCTAAATCAGCTTTGGATAAGACAACTTACCCATTCCTCTGAGATAAAAAACAGTTAATATTAGAGAAGATAGTTCTATATCTGATCAGCACCCAGATGATCTTTTAGGAGGGTAGGTTAGGCTGAATTGGGCAACAGAAATTTACTTAGTTGTATCCTTCAGTGTTACATAAATAAGATTGTATCTTATCCTTATTTTAGGGAATTTTGTGGTTATCATTTGAAGTCTTAAGACCTACATTCAATTCCAATCCTTCCACTTATTGGATGTGTGATTTGTGGTTAATGGCATAACCTTTCCAGTCTTCAGTTTCCTCACCTATAAAATGAGGAGTTTGGATTAGGTGATCTCTAAGGTCATTCCCCGTCTAAAATCCCATGTCCTCATTATCTTTTCTCTCTATTGCCTGTTATATTATCATGAGCCAGTGACTAAATCTCAAGCCAATTCCCCCCCATCCCTACCCCTCATTATCTTTGTCCTTTGCCTAGAAGAAGAGAAGTGTTGAAAATGTAGCTTTCAGAATCCCCTGAGAGCAAGATTAGTAGTGGAGAAAAAAAGGTATTATTTGTAGCTCTAGTGCTTCACAGGATCTTAACATTAGACGGAACTTCAGAAGTTCCTTAGTATGACCCATAACTAAGCAAAAACAACCACAATAGCTAGCATTATAAAGTGCAGTAAAGTTTGCAAAGAGCCTTACAAATATTTCATTTGATTCTCACAATAGCCCTGAGAGATAGGAGCTATTACTATTCCCATTTTACAGATAAGGAAACTGAGAATGAGAGAAGCTAAGTGACTTGCCTAAGGTCACATAACTAATAAGTTTCTGAGGCAGGATTTGAACTTAAGTCTTCCTTATTCCCATGAAGAGATGAGAAGAGAGGAGAAGGAAAGAGGGAAATTGAAAAGAGAAAAAAAAAAAAAAAGGGAAAGAAGAACCCAAGACATATCCATGGTGTGTACACATAGTTGGGGGCCATAACACAGATATTTGATACATGAAAAAAATTGAGAGGATATAGATGAATAAATACAATAGTTGGGAAATAAAGAGGAAACTATCACCAAAATGCACGGGAAGAAAGGAAGAGAAGGTATCAACAATGTCAGATGCTGGAGACAGGCCAAGAAGAATGGGGATTGCCATTGAATTGGCAATTAGGAGATCACTGGTGATCTGGAGAGAGAAGTTTCAGTTAAGAAATTAGGTTAGGAACCAGACTGCAAAGGGTGAAGAAATAAGTGAGAGCACAGGGATTGAAGGCAAAATAGAAGCATGTTGGGTTTTTTTTTTTCCCCTTCTACTCATTGAATGTTCCTAGTTGTGCCTTCTGGGGACAGGCAGAACAAGAATAATTCCTCTTCTGTGTGACAGGCTTTCAAATGTTTAATGACAGCAACCATATCTTTCTTAGATTCTCTTCTCCAGTCTAAACATCTCCAGTTCCTTCAGCTAAGCTTCATGTCATGATCTTGAGTCTGTTCTCTATACTAGTAGCTTTCTTCTTGATTCTCTCCAGCTTATCATTGTCCTTTCTAATATATTCTGCCCAGAACTAGACATGCTGTTCCTTACATAGTCTGACCAGGGCCAGGACACAGCAAGACTATTAGTTCTCTAAGTCACCCTATATTAGGCAGACCAAGTTATGGCATAGATGCTGTAGGTATGCAAAATGGAAAATGTCTGAGCTAGGCTGGGGATTTTAATGGGAAAGAGACAGAGAGACATGGAGGTGGGGGTGGAGAGAAAGAGGAGGGAAGAATGAGGGAGGAAGGGAAAAGAAGAGAAGAGAAAAAGAAAGTGTGCCGTAAGTTAAAGAGTTAGGAAAGGCTGAGTTATTGTTTAGATTGAGCACATTTGAGTTTGTTTGCTTTTTTTCTTTTTTTCTTTTCTTTTCTTTTCTTTTTTTTTTTTTTTTAAAGACAGAAAGTATGCCTATTGGAAAAAAGGCAAGAGGCTGCCTGAGCCACTGTGATAAATGGTAGGAAAGTGCTTCATCTCCCCTAAGGGGCAGCAAGTGTACTTGTTACACTCTGGGGTTTCTCAGCATGCTACAATTTTACAGCCATTGAGCCCATTTATCTGCTCCTGCCCACAGCAAAGTTGCTGTGGTTAGACCATGGGGTCTCCAGGGGACTCTCTTTATTCACTTATGTGGCCTGGGCTCTCTTCAAGACATTACCCTTTGGCTATCTTTCTCTCTTCCTTCTTCCTATTGACTCTAGCCCCCTCCCTCACTCCTTTAGAATTTTGTCCAAGGTCTTAAAGAAGGTGGAGACTAAAGTGGCCTCATTTTTTTCCCCCAGAACTGATATCTGCTAAATTTCTACTAATGAGACAGAAAAGGAGACCAATGGCCTGACCCCCAAAGATGTACTTTGAAGCATAAAGCTGGTGATTCCAGCATGCAAAAGGGAATGAACCCTGTGTGTCTTCCAGGCCCCAAAACAAACACAATTTTTTATAAAAATGACCCTTATTTTTCATTCTTGAAAAGATATTTTCCCCCCAGAATGTGTTTTTTCTCTAACTACCAGGTCTTTTTTTTCACGTGAATTGTTATCTAGACATATCACTTAAATCCTGGACTTATGTAGTTGATTTTTTGAACCTACATTCAGGACTTGACATTTGTCCTTGTTGAAATTCAAAATTTTTAGTTTTAGATCATCTAGCATCCATATGCTTTTATAGAAATCTTAGAATGAACTCCTGAGGGAGATGGTGAAAATTTTCTTCATTTGCAATGTTAACAAACTTTCTATAATGATTTTAAATCAGAACCTGAATACTGGGGCATAGATTCAATAACTTCTGAAAGGTTAGCCCTAGACCACTTTGACTTTCAGAGAGCCCTACATAAAGGAGCAAGATCTGATTAGTCAATGTCTTATGAAGAGTTAGTTCTTTTTTATTAAGGTGCAAACATGCATTCAGCCAACATTTGAAATTTCCACAATTAAGTGAACTGGGTGATTGAACTTCTTAAAATTCATATTAGAGAGAAAATTGCATTGAATGTCATATTCTATATACCTATCAATTTTCTATCATCTAGGGATTTGAATTTTGAATAGGCACTAAAGAATACAAAATGTATAATGAGGATGTTTTGTTTTCTGTTCCAACAGAGTCATCTGTATGAGAAAAAATGTTGGGTAGGTATTTTATTAAATCTGGGATTATAGAACTTTAGAGGAAGAAGGCACCTTCTAGTCCAATCCATACATCAAAAGAATATCCATTGTAACATAACATACTTGACAAGCAATTATCTAGCCTTTGCTTGAAAACCAGCACCTCTCAAGGAAGGCCATTTCAATCTGGGGTAGTTCTAGTTGTTAGAAAGTTTTTCCTTAAGTTCTTTGGAACTTGTACTCAGAACTCCTGACTCTACTCTCCAAGGGATAAAACCAATACTTCCTCCACATTGCAGTTCTTCAAATACTTGAAGGCAGTTTTCTTAGAGCTTAACAAGGCTAAATCCAGTTTTTACACTGATCCCCATATTAACATAAATCCAAGGCTCTTCACCACCCTGGCTGCCTTCCTTCTTCTGAACACTAAGAATCTCATCAGTGTACTTTTTGAACCCTAGTGCCCAAAATTGAGTTTGAGGTTTAATGAGAGCAGAGTACAGTAAAACTAACAACAATCTGTTCTGGAGATATGTGGAGGTAATACAGCCCAAGATAGCATTAGTTTTTTAGGCTTCCACGTCATATTGTTAACTCATATTGAGCTTACAATCCACTGAAATCCCCTGATCTTCTTTAGAGTAATTGCTGTCTAGCCATGCTTCCCCCTCTTATATTTGTTGAAGTTGGAGGGTTTTTGTGCCCAAGGGTTAAGATTTTGCATTTAAATTTTGTTGAATTTCCTCTTATATTCAACCCTTTAGCTTATCAAGATTCTTTTGGATATTAAATCAGTGTCATCTATTGTGTTATCTATCCCTCCCAGCTTTGATTTCTACAAATTGGATAAGCATGCCATATATGCTTAAATCATAGAAAACTAAATTAATGATAAAAAAAAATTAAATAATACAAGACCATAGATCACTGGGATACTCCACTGGAGACCACCAGTCACATGAATGTTGAACACTACTCTTTGACTCTAGTTACCCAATCAGATATGAATTCATTAAATTGTATTTCTAATCCTCTCTCTCTCTCTGTTTGCTCCCCAAGAATATTATGAAATACTTGGTTAAAACACACATATATAATGGGGGAAAGGGGAAGCACTTGGATGAATTGCTTCCTCTCTGAGATTTGAATTCCTCATCTATAAAATGAGAAGGTTGGAAAAGATGATCTCTAAAGTTTCTTACAAGTCTAAATTCTAAGGCTTGTGTTAGAACACAAAATGAAGCAACACAGATTGGATCTGATGATGATTAGCTCTTGAAGAGATTTGAGCTAGATAAAGAACATCTCAGTATATCTAACCTTCAAATGATAGAGATAAGGGAGATGATCAGCTTCTTGTTTGGGATGAGAGGATCAGGCAAGAACAGTGTTTATGGTTCTGTGGGCTTGAGTGCATGTAGTCCAGAGAGAACAAGCACTTCATAAGTGCCAAAAGATAGGCAAAAGACTAGACTGTGAAGCCAAAGGGGAAAATAGTGACCATGATGGGACTCACATGTATAAAAATAGAGCAATTCTTTTTGTAATGGCAAAGAATCAAAAACTAAGGAAATCTCCATCAATTGAGAATTAGCTGAACAAATTATAGTATGTAATACAATCATATTGTGCAAAAGAATGATAAAAGAGACAGTTTCATAAAATCCTGGGGAAATAGAGCCAGAGGAAAAAAAAAGTATACAATAACAATACCATTGTAAAGAAAAACAACTTGGAATGACATGAGAAATACTTGCTACTTTCTGGAGCACAGCACATTTGGAACTACCCTGTATCAGGTTCACCAAGGGAGCCTCTGCTAGTATACCTTGTGTGGTAATATAGAATGGTAGAAAGTGTTAGATTGACCAAGAGTTATAATATCTGGGATCTGATCCTGAGGCTGGCCTTGCCCCTAACTATCTTGTAATAATCAGGAAGGCAAATTATTTCTTTTCTCTGGCCTCATTTCTTTTATTTTCTTTCTTTTTTTTTTTTTTAAGATAAATACATGGGTAATTTTTCAGCACTGGTAACTGCAAAACCTTTTGTTCCAACTTTTCCCCTCCTTCCCCCACCCCCTCCGCCAGATGGCAGGTTGATCAATACATGTTAAATATGTTAAAGTATAAGTTAAATACAATATATGTATACAATTCCAAACAGTTATTTTGCTGTACAAAAAGAATCGGACTTTGAAATAGTGTACAATTAGCCTGCAAAGGAAATAAAAAATGCAGGCGGAAAAAATAAAGGGATTGGAAATTCTATGTGGTGGTTCATAGTCAACTCCCAGAGTTCTTTCTCTGGTTGTAGCTGGTTCAGTTCATTTCTGCTCTATTGGAACTGATTTGGTTCATCTCATTGTTGAAAATGGCTACATCCATCAGAATTGATCATCATATAGTATTATTGTTGAAGTATTTAATGATCTCCTGGTCCTGCTCATTTCACTCAGCATGTAAGTCTCTCCAGGCCTTTCTGAAATCATCTTGTTGATCATTTCTTACAGAACAATAGTATTCCATAATATTCATATACCACAATTTATTCAGCCATTTTCCAATTGATGGGCATCCACATAGTTTCCATGGCCTCATTTCTTTATGTGTAATAGGATGGGATTGGGATAGATGATCTTCCTACTCTGAGATTTTTTGGGGACGGGGAGTGGGAGTGGTTCAGTTTTCCCTCTTCATTGTCAAGGAACAAATCCTGATCAGGCTCCTGCATTCCAAATTGATTGCAAGGATACCTTGAACAGAAGACTTGGAAATCAACTTCTACTGAATCCATTTTTTGCAAAAGGAACCAGAGGTAACATAAGCTTTAAAGCTTAGGAATGAAGGAGAATTTAGTTGTAACTCTTAGGATCCAGAGGAAGCCATGGCAGAGGAGAAAGCCTGATGAAGAGGGTAAGAGTTAGTTTCAGGCAACAAATACTGACCTAGCCCACCAAGTATCCCTGAGTCCTCTTGGAAACAACTACTATATCCAACCTATCTATTATCAAAGTTATGGATTCTTTTTGCATTAACTATCCCCTCAGGATTGGAATTTTTTCCTTTCTTTGCTTCTCCTCCTCCTTTCCCATTTTGTTTCTATAGTGATCAAGGAAAGACAGAGGAAAGAACATCAGGGAAAAGAAAATGGAAAATCCAGTCTGGCCAATGTGTTTCTTACCAAATGTCCTGAGGTGGCAGGGAAAGTCACAGGATAAGAGAGAGGGTAACAAATACAAAAGAAAGACATTACATTGTAATAGAACGGGACAACATAAAGGGAAGTGGTGACCAGTGTAAGGTTTTTGGTCTGGCATGATAAGTGGAACAATAAGCTGGTCAGTTGACATGCCCTTTCCAAAAGTAATAGTAATGTTGACTTGATTGAAGTTTCTAGAGTTAGAGGAGAGAGACTCCCAGACCAGAGTGAATTAGATCTTTCTAACTAGATATATTGAAATTTCACCATTGAAGGTAGCCAGGCCCTAAGCCTTGGTGTCTTTTACCAGGCCAACCATCAAAGCCTTCTCAGTTTGTTTAGAACCTCAGAGATCTTATACTATGTTGAGTTAGCCTTGAGAAACCCTGAGTCACACTCTTTTTCTTATTGTTCACTTGCATTTTGTTTTCTTACTTATTTACTTTCTTTTTTTGATCTGATTTTTCTTGTACAGCAAGAGAATTGTATAAATATGTTTATATGTATGGATTTAACATATTTTAACATGTTTAACATATATTGGATTACTTGCCATCTAGAGGAGAAGATGGGGGAAAGGAAGAGAAAATCTGAAACACAAGGCTATGCAAGGGTCAATGTTGTTAAATTATCTGTGCATATGTTTTGAAAATAAAAAGCTTTAAAAAATAAAAAAGAGAAACCCTGAATCACCTCCATACCATGATTAAAAGACATTACAATAGGACATGAATAGAAATTTATAGTCGCACTATGTTAAATAGTGAAAATCAGTCCTCCCCTCAAAGAGCCTGCAATAGAAAAGACAATTTAAAACATTCTCATTAGTAGCTTATGATCACAAAATTATGAACTTGTATGGAAAGGGAAAGGTGAGTTAGAGATTGCTGGAGAAAAGGCTGTTTGGGATGGCTCAGGATGACCTGAGTTATTATAAAAGAAATGTATGCAAGATAGAAACAAAAGGAAGGTGAAGCAGAAGCTTAGGTGTATGTGTGCAGAGGGAAGAAAGGGATGTATTGTGTCTCTTCATTCTCCTTTATTTAAGTAGCCTTCCTAGAGAGTTGTTCTGACCCCTATTTCTTACATGGTTCTGCACTGGAATATAAGGAAGGGGAGAGGGGCAAGCATTAAGAAGTAGGAGAAAAGATTTAGGTGGGAATAGCTGATCTTCAATTTCTCCCCACCTCCAAAGGAAGGAGAATTCCAGAAGTTTAGATAGAGATCTAACCCAGAGATCCTGATAATGTGAAGAACAATCAACCAACAAGTATTCATTAAGTACCAGAAACTCTACTAGGTACTAGGAATACAGACACAGAATGGGAAAAGTCTCTCCCTTCAAGAAACTGTCTTGCTGGAAAGAGAAAATGAATAGAGATAGTTAAACACAATTTGGAGGGAAAGCACTAGCTTCAAGGAGGATCAGGAGAGGTATCATGTAGAAAGTGACTTTGAAGGAAACTAGGCATTCTATCAGACAGGTGAGAAAGGAAAAAATTAAGGGAATGCCATGTGTGTGATACAATAAAGCTTATCTGGACCATTCCACTTGTGGAATAATGTGTAATAAAACTGAAAAGATAGGATGAGGTCGGGTTGCTAAAGGCTTTAAGTGATGTGATCTATTTGATCTTCAAAGTAATAGTCACTGAAATTTATTGAATAGTGGAGAGACATGGTCAACCTTGCACTTTAGTAAAAATCACTTTGGCAGCTAGATGAAGGACAGTTTGGAGAGGAGAGATACTTGAATCAAAGAGACAATGAAAAGACTATTGCAAAAGTTCAGGTGAAAGATGATGCGAGCCTGAGCTAAAATAGTCAGTCACTATCCAAGTGAAGAGTTGCTATGGAGGTAGAAATGAAAAAATGTGCCAGCTGATTGAATATATGCAGTGAGTAAGTGAATGAATGAACAAACAAATGAATGAATAAATGAAAAGACATATGGTCTAGGCACTATACTGAGAACTGGAGATAAAAAAAGATAATACCTTCCCAAAAGTAGCTTTCATTCTGTTAAAGAAAGACAACATCATTTGGGAAACTGTTGCCAGCATGGGTATTTTAATCTTGGAAATCACAGAGATGGTGAGTGAAATAATGGATCACTCAGTTGACAAGTAATGGTCATCTTGATTTGATTATAGTTCACAAAGCCATTCATGGAAAGCTGGAGAAAGGAGAAATACTTATGGGCCAGGGTAAAAGTACACAAATAGGACTTGCCCACAAGCTATGCTGGCAACCCATCCATAAGGACAGCCCAGTGCCAGGGCAGCTTCTTTGGGTCCTGGAGTCTAGAGGTCCAGTTGGAGGGTGAAGCACAGAAAATGCCAAAAGTAAAAGAACAGAGTCTGGTCTGGGCCTAGCTAAGTATAGTGAAGTTAGGCCTTCAACCAAAATTGGCAAGTTCAGAAGAGAGATGAATTTGGAGGGAAAAGGTAATTAATTCTGTTTTGGACTGGCTAAGTTTAAAATGCCTGTAAAACATCACAAGCTACCCTCTGGAGCAACTTTCCACCTTGCCATAGCAACAGGTTCTGAGGGAATCTCACAGGCATTCTGTTCTGTCTTCCCAGCAAACAGATGAAGCTGCACAGACAGACAGCCAACAGCTACATTCCTCAGAGAACACAGACAAGCAGCAGCCCAAGAGATTGCACGTCTCCAACATCCCCTTCCGGTTCAGGGATCCTGATCTACGGCAAATGTTCGGGGTGAGTGTGTTCATCCCAACCCTCTCCCCTCGCTTGTCTTCCTCCTCCTACTCCTCAGCCCAGACTTCCAGCTTCAAACCCTTCCACCCAACATTATTTACTTGGACTGAAAACCAGGGAGCCCCTTATCAGGAAAAAGGGAAAAGCATTTGACATGTGGATACATCAAGACATGTCCCAGTTCCCTTTTCCTCCTCCTTTCCCCCCCATCCAGGCATGCCTCCAGTTGGATATCACATTACATTAGCCTCAGAAGCTCCTGGAAATCCCCTACAAGGATCTTTATACATAGACTTTCTCTTCTTTCCCTTCTTTCTTCCCTGGGATTGTGCGAGAAGCAAAACAAGGAAACTTCATCCAAAATGCCTTCAATTTGTTCCTTCTATTCATTCATCTCAAGTTTTATACTTGCTTTAGTTTGCAACTGTAAATGTCTCTTTGTGCCTCAGTTTCCTCATCTATTTTTTAAAAAATAATAATAAACTTGTGCTGCTACTTCAAAGAGTTTTGAGAAAATTGTTATTTATGTCATGGCTATATTACTATAATCATCTTAATTATCATGCTTACTCTTCCTCTCGAGTCTCTTCTTGAGACTTCCAAAAAGTCTTTCCCCCTAGATATGATTTGCACACCCTGCTTCTCCAGCTACCTAAGCCTAAAAGGGGAAGTGGATTTCTGCTAGACTGACTTGCCAAAAGAATTTCCTTCTTCCTCCCCTCCCACTTTCCTCCCTCTTTCTCAAGGCAGTTCAAAGGAAGGTTTTGCTCTGGTCCTCTTTGTTTCATCACCAGACAAGAGGTTTTGCTCAAGGAACTAGCTTGACAAGGAGAGGTAGTGTAGCCCAGTCAGAAAGACAACTAGGAGATTAATTCTTTGGTTTCACTTTACCCTGTTGTGCGACCTCGGATAAATGTTTTGGGTCCCTGTTCTTGCATCTGGAAAATGGTGATAATACGGATGTAGTACTTGCAATTAGCAAGTTGTGAAGTTCAAATGAGATGACATCTTTAAAATATTTTGAAAATCTTAAAGTGTCATATAAATGTCAGCTATTATTAAGTTACCTACAGTGTTGGGGTTTTTTTTTTATTATTATTTATGCTATTATTACTGTTTTTCTTTGACTAGGTGAAAGAGTGCTCATTGCCTCAATTTTTACCTAGCTTTAATCACTGATTGGTCATTGCCTCAATTAAAGACCTTAGCTTTAAAAGGTCAAGGGCTCCAATTGCATCCAAGATTATCTCTAGTCATCCTGATCTATATCTGACTCCTGGATGCTCTGGAGGAGAAAGTCAGGCTGGTGACTTTGCACAGCCCTCTCTCATTTAAATCTAACTCACATGTCATAGCATCACCTCCCTGATTTCATATTCTTCTTCAAGAATGAAGAACAAGCAATATTATTAGTATAGTATTATTTTTTATTTTTTATTATTCCTATTTATCCATGTACCTTGCTATGTACCTTCAGCAGGATACTCCTCTGAGTGACAATTCAAATATCCTGGGACCATCGAGGTGTCACTGTTGCTACCCCGAGTGGACTCCATCCAACCTCAAATTATACAAGGAGGCATGGATGCTTCCTACCTGTGTGACCTTAGGCAAGTCACAATCTCCCAAGGCCTCGGTTTCCTCATCTATAAAATAATGTGCTTATACTAACTGATCCCTGAGGCCCCTTATAACTCTAGATTTGTGATTTTAAAAAGCACTGAAATGTGCTAACAAGAAGACACGAAACCTAAACCTGGTTATGATAGGGACTAGCTGGCTGGCCTAGGGTAATCCAACCCCTGCCTCTAAAATGCTGTATGATATACAAGAATATATTATATAGTACAAATAGTAAACTCCTTCTAGGAAATGATCGGGCACCATCATTTACTGTTTTATTTTGAGTAGGTTAAAAGAGGCCATTTGTTGCCTCCAATTCTTACCTAGTCTCAATCATTAATTGGGCATTGCCTCAATTAAAGACCATAACTTAAAAAGGTTAAAGGCTACCATTGCATCCAGGGCTTTAATACTTGGTAGTTGAGCTCCTAGCTCCTTATAACCTAGCCCTTTTTAGCAGCAGAAACAAGGAAGAGGTCATGTGCATTACATTGGTAGTAGGTCTGGACCCTACTATGCCCAACCTAAGAGGAGTCCCTGGTGTAAATTATGTCCTTGTATTTGCCTCTCTAGTTATAGAACAAAAAGTATTCTTCCTGTTAAAGGAATTATGAGAACTGATAGCAGATGAATAAAAAAAAATATTTCACTCAAAAGAAGGACTTTTCCTGCCTCTTTGTAGATGCAAACAAGGACTGAGAGGTTTCAGAGTGAACACTTCAAGTCATCTCAGGATAAAATGAGCCTCCTCAACCTGTTCCCTTTTCTCTCCTCTCTCTCCAGCAATTCGGAAAAATTTTAGACGTGGAGATCATTTTTAACGAACGGGGCTCCAAGGTGGGTGCTGCCCAGACGCCGCCATCATTACAGCGAACCCAGCTGTAACGGTCCCGCCAGGCTAACGTGTGAAATGTGCGTTTCCTTCCTGGAGAGCTTCGAGCCCGAGGACCCCTGAGCAACACGGGTGCTTGTATTCCCTGCTCTTCCTGACTCACACCTGTCCTGCCTCTTCCCTGCAATCCTGATCTCCTCCTCCTCCTGCAACCCCTCCCTTCTTCCCACCTTTCCCCAAGCTGTCTGTGTTGCTGCTGCTTCTTCCTTTCTAAAAGCGACAGGACCTCTGCCTACCCCTTGGGAACACTTCCTGCTATTCTGTTTGTGTCCTCCTTTTCCCACTATACCTCTCTCCCTCTCCTCAGTGTTGGATCAACCAGCATTTCGTCCCCACCAGCATCCTGTCCCCACATGCCTGTCCCTGGCTTTGGCTTGGGGAGCTTTTCACTGGAGGTGGGATTACCTGGGCATCATGGGCACCAGGGTTGGGGATGGGTGAGGTTCATCCAAGGGGGGGGGTTAATGCACAAAGGTACCCATCTAAAGCTGGCAAGGGAAAGAGGGATTTGGAGAACTGGGCAAGGCTGAGCCGTCTGGGGTCGAGGTGGGGGAGAGGTGCCAGCCCAAGGGGCTCTGACCAGAAGCCCTGGCTTCAGCTCCCCCCAGTCCTCAGACTCTCTGCTCCTCCCTTCACTTACTCCAGCGTTTTTCCAAGAGGGGGCAAGGCAGGCACCTCTAGCCCTTCACCAGTTAATATCCTTCTGGTAGCTTCTGCCCCTCTTGTGGGCCACCCTTGCTACCAAGGAGGGGCAGCTCAGAAAGGACAAATTCTACGGCTGCTGCCCAGAGCCTGGTGCCCTTAGCCTTCTCTGTGTGTGATGGTGGCACTAAAACCAGACCTTTTTCTGCAGTTCAGCAGCCTGAATCTCTCCTATCAACTCTTCTGACTCACCCCCCTCTCTTTCTCTCTCTTTCTCTCTTTCTTTCTTTCTCCCTCCCTGTCACCCTCTCCCTCTTCCCTCATCCCTGCCTCCCCTTCCTTTTTTTTTCCTTTTTTCTCATCCTGTGTCTTTCTTTCCATGTCTGTCCTTCTCCTCTGCTCACAGGGATTTGGGTTTGTAACTTTTGAAACTAGCACAGATGCTGACCGAGCACGAGAGAAGCTGAATGGGACAATCGTAGAGGGACGGAAAATAGAGGTGCTCAGATAAGTGTGACGAGGGGCAAGGATGCCCTCTTTGCGTTATACCCGTCTCTCTGTGTCCCCCACCTCTCACCCCTAAACCTTTGGTTGCTCTCATTTTCCCATAGCTGCTTCTACCAAGGCCCTGTAGACAGACAGTATGACTCCTGTAGGATTTTTGCCACAGGCACTTGCCCCTGGTTTAAAGGGTGACAGAGAAGGGATAGTTTGGAAAAGATCAAGGAATCCAGTCAATGCTCCAGTTTCTTGGTCTAGTCCTAGTTTCCAATCCAGCCCCATGCTCCTCCATCCCTTCTTTGGAAATAGGCAGGAATGTCTCTTCCTTCTTTCTGTTCCCTGAAGTAAGAGAGGAGACATTCCCAAACTGGCTTCAGAGGTGGAATACAAGGGGCAGCCTCAACTGGCAGAATCCCTGGAATTTTTTACTTTGACAAACTTGGGGATGGAGGCAAGGGTTTGAAGCTGAAGTCTGCTCAGCTGACCCTCTGACACCCAACTCCTCAGAGCTGCTGACTGGTTACTGGCTGAGACAAAATAGAATAGCATTCCAAGAGCAAGGGCTAAGCTCACCTGAGTCTCTCTGCACCTACCCCCCCTCCCCTATCTCTTTCACAGGCAGCCTTTCAACCTTCTGCTGAATCTCTCACCAACCAAAGGCCGTTTCCTTTTCTGGCCTACTTCTGTCCCTTCCTCTTCCTTCTTCCCCCATGCCCTATAATTCTTGCAATCTCAATGATTCTCCACTCCCCTCCTCTAATTTCCAATCCTTGCTGAAATGGCATCAGTGTACAACACTGAGCACATGCATAAGTTGGCACAAGTTGTCAGAATGGGGGTGGGAGAGAACTGCTAAAGGCCACTCATCCCCCTCCCTGATTTGGGGCACAGAGAGCCGGGTCCCGGGATGCATGCTTCCTCTGTGTGTGATGCTGGTAGTTCGGATTGGTTTGATTTAATTTTCTGTACTGGTATTGAAAATACTGGGAAACTTGTGAGCTGGTGACTAGGTGCAATAGTAAGGGGAAGGAGTTGCAGAAACTAGACCTGGGCCAAAGCAGTGGGGGAGGGGGGGTCAAGCAAGGTAGGAACAATGAATAGATTTAGTTTGTCTGAGTTAGCAGAACCAAATTATTTCCATCTATTATTGCTCCTCTTCTCAAATCCTAGCCTGCTCTGGGTTAGTAAGGAAACAAAGTCCCAATCAGGAAAGTCCCATTGCTGAGGAGTATTGATCTGTGCTAATGACCATGGATCCCTGAGCTCCTTGTCAGGCCAGCATCCAAGAAATGTTTAGGCTTAAAGCTCCTGAAGCTTGAATTAGGGGAGCTGGAAAGGGAAGAAATGAAGAAAGAGAGGAAGAGAGAGAAGGAGGGAGGGAGGGAAGGGAAGGGAAGGAGATGGAAGAGAAGGAAAAAAGGGAGGGCCCAAGAAATTGAGGAGTCAGGAAAGATAGAAGACAAAAGGGAATGCTGTATAAATGGGGCCTGAAAGCACCCCCATGAAGTATGTGCATTGGTAGGTGGAGGAGAGTCAGACTTTATTTTTTCAGCTTCTCCATACTATTCTCCACTTATGTACCATAAAATTCATTCAACAATCCTACCTTTGTGGTAGATTATTCTGCTCTCACTAAACTTTCCCTAAAAGATTTCCCTTCCTTTTCCCTAAATCCTAGATTCCCTTGGCCCTCAGGCCTTTAGGAAATCCATCTTGCTGGATTTGACTAGGCAGCCAGATCATTGAAGAAAATGTCCATACACTAGGGACCCCACTACTCCCTTCCCTCATAGACAAAGTAAAAATAGTATATATTCTCCACTTGTCCTAAATGTATCCATTTCTCCTTCACAATTCTTCTGAGAATGGACTCCCTCTGGCTGTATGGAGTCCAAAGAGACACCCCACTTCATAGTTCTGATCACTTGCCCATGAAATTGGAGTGGGTGTATTTCTGCATATATTCCTCTACAGAGCTATTTAATGTGGAAAGCAGTGGTAGATGCTGGTTGCTGATCACAGTGAAGTCTAGCCTTGGTAATACTACCAAGGGAAATTGAGGACTAGGGAGGGCTTCCCTTCTGAGCCTGTCGAGAGCCCTAGCAAAGACAGATGAATGGAGTGAGACTCCTGCCTAAAAATGAATTTGCATAAACTGAAAATGAAAGGAAGTGTGGAAAGGGCAGGGAAAGGAAGGAGGTCTGGCTCACCTCTCTGCAGGACATTAGGACTGGAGATGAAAGGAGGAGCATAAATATGAGGTTTTGGCTGGCCTGAAGGCCTGGTCTTCAAGCACTGTAGGGCTTACAGTACACTGTCGAATACCAACTTGATTGCAAAGTGGTGCTAGGCTCTTAGTAATAGATTTTAATTGAGTTGAGTTGACTCTACCATAGTATTTCCCAGCTAGAAGTTAGAAGTGAAAGGCTGTGGTATGGGATGGGACGACTTCCAGAGTAACCAGGCCTAGGGTTTAAGTCCCAACAAGGAGCATTTTAGGAGCTAATTAACACTGTGGGAGGGGAGAGGGTTGCATGAGTCTGGGAGGAGAAGGCAAATTCTGGATGAATGGGATTGGGCATAGGATGTTGGCACAGACCATTGGCTAAAACCTGCTGTGCCTGAGACTGCTTATAGATACCTAGTCAACTCCCTGGACTTCAAGACTTCTTAATAAAACCAATGGCAGCTCATAGGGATCAAGCAGGAACTGAGGGAGGGTCTAATGCTCAGCCTACCCCTCTCTCTCTCTCTCTCTCTGAGCAGGTAAATAATGCCACAGCTCGGGTAATGACCAACAAGAAGACCACGAATCCCTACACAAATGGTAAGATGGCAGAGAACATAGAGGCCCAGGCAATGGTGGGTGGCCATTCTGCTCTGAGTCAGACTCCAGGGGACAATGTTGGGAAACTACAAATCTCCCTGAAAAGGATCTGATTTTTATTTCCTTACAAGTCTAGCCTACACTCTCTTCCCAACTCTCTTTTCCCAGGATGGAAGAGGGTCATCAGAGTGTTTATACGGTCTGAGCAGAGCCTGGAATCTTCTTGCCCAATATAACTTGTCTGTGCTTATGCAGACTACAGGGCCACTGGGATTTTCCCTAACATATATAGACAATGGACAATACCAACGTGAAATAGTATCATGTGTATAAATGTATACGAGGGGAAGTTATTCTACGGTGAATTTCCATTTTTCATAGAATTATTTACTTATAATAAATACCTTACTACATAAGCACTGTGGCATAATAGAAAGAGTATTGGAATTGGCGTCAAGGGATCTAAATCCAAATTCTGATTCTATTACCTTCTAGCTGTGTGACTTAGGGGCGCCGGTTGGCAGACAGCATAGAATGCTGGGTCTGGGGGAAGGTAGACCTAAGTTCAAATCTAGCTTTAATTTTTGGAAGTCACTGGACAAGTGACTTAATCTCTCTAAGCCTCCATTTTCTTACTCACAAAATGAGAGGATTAGTCTAAATAATATCCAAAGTCCTTTCCAGTTGTTATATGATTCTATAATCTATATTTTATATAATCTATGATTTTAGAATAAAACTACATCACAGACTATCTTGCCAAAAGGAAAAAATAGCTGATGAGTTTTGCAAGAAAATTAGATTATCATTAAAGGTACAATATAGGAAGAATGGGGAGATTTCCACTATTTAGATAGCTCCTTTTTTCCCCCATACCTTCTCCTGGTATTTTGGGAATGTGACCCCCACTACCTATAAACTATAACTTTATTATTATAAATATATATTATTATAGAGAACAATAAATATATAATATTGTGTTGTGTATAAATGTATATTTTGCATATCTTACATTGCAAATATGTCTTTCATTTATCCTTATATGACATAGAGTAGACATTAAAAGAAAAAAAATCAAATATCGTTATGTGGACCCCGCTTTCCTGCCTAGGATTTCTGGTGATCTCATTTTTTCCCACAAAAATCAGAAGTTGGTGGTAATTAGTGGGTCTGTTTTAAGTATTGGGGTACTCTCTGTCACCATCATCCTAAATCATGCTCCTCTGCTCATCCCTAAATGGTCTTGTTAAACTGTTGACTCCAAGAACTGAGCACAAATACTCTAGAGGTGGCCTGATTAAAGCGGAAAACAATGGGGCTCTGCCCCCTGCTTAACTAAGCCCACATTGAGTTTTTCGACTCCCCTACCACATTGTTGTTTCCTATCAAACTTGGCACTCTCTAAAACATCAATGCTGCTAGATGTCCCTTCAGGCTCTGCACCCAATGAATAGCTAATAATCTGCAACTCAACAGGGAAGTAAGGTTTTGTTTAGTTTGGTTTTGTGGTGCTGACAGTTTGCTGTACACACATTCTCACCAAATCCCCCTGCGATCAACAAAACTTAATGCTAAGGATTCAATTGCTATGGCATATTCAGGGGTGTGTCATGTGACTATTGAATCATTTCTCTGTGACTGTAGGAGAGAGCAGTTATATCTCTGACCATTTTAAATACTACTGGTCCAATGATGATAGGATTAGTTTAGGTGAAAGTTTTTGAGTATTCTAAGGAAAATCTGGGTTTTGGTTAGGATTGGACACTAATAGTTTAAGAATACATATTCTTTGAATTTTCCTAAATAAATGTCACACAAAAAGCAATGAACCAGCATCTAGTGGATGTGAGTAGGTTACAATACATTGAGGCCTAAGAATGTTAAGTGATTTGTCTAGTGTCACACAGTGTATATTTAATGCAGGATTTGAATCCAGGTCTTCCTCATTCTGGGTCCAATTAACTACCTCCTGAACACCCATGTTGGACAGCCAGCACCTCCATTAGTACTCACACAATGTCAAAAGCTCTAAGAGACCCCACCTCCCCCAGTGTTGTATAGTCTTCCTATGAAGGATTTATGGGAGGATGTGGACAATTGTATTATAAGATGGGCAGACATAGATGAATTGTAATCTGCACTGTGAGAGGTAATACCCATATTAATGAAATCACAGATCCACCAAGGGAAAAAATAAAAATATAAAAAAATAATTAGGTGGGTCACTAACCACATGAGGGCTCTCCAGCTTTCATCTAGTTTCTGGGTAAAATTGAAGGGTTTTAAAACTCTGAAGGGAAAAAAAAAAAAAAGAAATCAGTCTATCCATGAAAGATTAAATCAGGACTTTTAATGATTGAGACCAATCAGGTCAAACAAAAATCACCATATGCCCTTGTAACAGAGACAACTTCACCTAAATTTATTCACTGGCATGTCCTAGAATATGATTTCTTTTAATGTCATTCCAATGTAGAAGGCGCTATGTTCTCTGGAGACTCTGCTGATAAGATGCAGCACATGTCGCTTTGCTCATCATTGACTTCATGTGACTTTTGCCTCCATCTACAAAAGCAAAATTCATCTTCAGAAAAAAAAAAAAAAGACCAGATTTGTCTGTGAAAGCAAATGAATAGGCTTTAAAATGCAAGCAATCCTTTTTTTGAGTAAGAACCAGGAAAAATGTCTATATAATATGATTTAGGGCCTATATATGGACTGGGAATAAGAAAACAAGCTCTAGCCAAAACACTACTACTAACTGTCATGGATCTTAGGGTAAATCCCTTCCCCTAACCCCCACCCTTTCCAGACCTCAATAACAAAATCAATTAAAAAAATGAGTTGGATTGGATCATCCTAAGGTCCTTTCTAATACAGTGTTCAGCATCTAATTTATGTAAGAAATCATTTGTTTTACATATATATAGTATTTATACATATATATGTAATAATGTGCAAGTCTATATTGTTACATATATAAATAACAATAGGTAGAGAAGAAGGGAACCAAGCAGAAGCAGAAAATACTGTATGAGAAATCTAACAGGAAGGACCTTCGACTATTTAGGGTTGGCCCTAAAATAGCAATAGAGCAATGGAAAAGTGGGAGAAGTAGAGAGAGGATGGAGAAAAGGATAAGATTTTGTCCTCCATGCCTCTAGCTTTATTACATTGGTGACAACAGTGATGATCATGATGAGAGCTCACATTTATCTATAACTTAAGGCTTATTAAATACTTTTCATACATTATGACATTCCATTTTCACAAACTCTCAGAGGTAGACACAATTATTATCTCTATTTGGCAGATGAGGAGATTGAGATATAGAAAGCTTAAGCAACTTCCTACACTCCTATTAAACTTCTGAGATGGGATTAATTTGGGATATGGGGATTACCATTTTGTTCTCCAGCTCATTTTACAGATGAGGAAACTGAGGCAAATTGGGTTAAGTGACTTACCCAGGGTCACACAACTGGTAAGTGTCTAAGCCCAGATTTGAAATCTGGTCTTGATTGCTCTATCTTCTATACCACTAGCTGCACTTTCCCATTGATTAGTACCTTCATTAAAAAGTTCTTTTCTTTATGTGTGGAGTCTTCCCAAGAGATGGAATATTTCTTTCTATTCAGAATATTTTGACTTCCTACAATTTTCCCATAAAAATGATAGCGATTCCTGAAATATGCTTCAGATCTTACATTGTTAGCAAATTAGAAAATGTTCTTGCTTGAAGACTCTTTATGAATACTTTATGATCAGTTTATCCTCTAGGATCTGAGTTTGGAAATCTCAAGAGTGAGACTTCTATCCCCAATCCCCAAGCCTAGCCTAGCTTATCTCATAGAGTTCTCGACTTTAAACCAACTCTTATTCTCTCTTTCCTGTTCTTTTTTTCTAATTCTTTAATTCAGTTTTTTTTTTCATTACTACAAGAGGTTCCAAGCAGCTTTCCTCTCCTAACTCTCCTAACCCTCAGTCCTACCAGCCTGACAAAAGAATAAAGATGCTTCTTCTCTTTTAGGTACTGAAGAGATTAAAGGATCTCTCTAATCATGCAGGTCCTTAAAAAAGGAGGACTAAATGAGCCCAGAGCCTAGATATGGGAAAATCCAAGATTGTACCATGAGGAGGAAATAGGAAAAAAAAAGCTGTGTAACCCAAGGGAACCATTCTACCTTCCCACCCTGAAGCCATCAAACTGGATCACATGTTAATTCAGTTTATTTTCCACTTCAAAGGAGTTTCAGTTTAATAGAATTGTGAAATAGAATCTCAGAATTGACTGGAACCTTGGTCATCTAGCCCAGCCAAAGCCTTAAGAGTCTCTTTCATACTCAAGGGGTTACCTAACCTCAATTTTAAAATGGGTAACTTACTACCCCTACAGTCTGCCGATTTCCACTTTTGGACAACTCTAATTATGGGCAAGTTTTTCCTTCTATCTAGCCAAGATCTACCTCTCTATAACTACTGTCTAAACCTCATAGTTCTTTTCTCTAGGATCTAACAAAGTAAATTTAATTTTTCTTTCATATGAGAGTCCTTCAAATGCTAAAATACAGTTGCCATGCCCTCTCCCAAGTCTTTGCATCTAAAGGCTAAACATTTCCTTTCAAAAATCCTCATGTCATGATTTCAAGGCCCTCACCATTTTGGTCATCTGGGTGCATTTCGACATCTTCCATTCAAAACAGAACAGAATACTCCATATAGGGTCTGTCAAAGGACAAATTTCAGCGAATATGACTCCCCTTGTCTAAGCACTATGTACATATTCTACATATGTATTATTGCAGCCTGTGATCACATTAGAATTTTTTGGCTGTCATATTAGTGTAGGCTTAATGGAACTCGATGCCCCTTAAAAGTTCCTGTTCCTTTTTATATGAACTGATATCTATTTATCCATGATATATTTTATAGTTGATATTTTAAATCCAAGTATAAAACTTTATATTTTTTTCCATTCATTTTTGTCTTATTCAATTGTAAATAATGACTTACATTTATATAGTGGTTAAAGGTATCTAAAGCTCTTTGCTTAAGGGCAACTTTGTGACCTAGGTAATAAAGCTATAATTATTTCTCTTTTACAGAAAAAGAATCTAAAATAATGATGTGGCATAACCACAGTAGTTTTATTTTGTAAGTCGCTTAAGCTCTCTAAACATCAGTTTCCTAATCTGTGAAATAGAAATAATAATACCCTCACTGCTGACCTCATAAAGTTGTTGTAAGGAGAAACTTGGTAAATAAATCTGAAGTCATGTTATAAGCTATCAGTATAATAATAACAAATGATAGCCCATTATTTCAGGCTTTTTGAATTCTGATTCTATCATTCAAAGCATTGGTAGCTCATAACAATCCCTTCCCTTTCCCAATGAGTCATTAATCATCTCTTTAATGATACAATCTCAAAAATTTCCAGGAATTGAAGACAAATCCAGTGGCCTAAAGTGTGTTCTTTCCCTTTATGAAAATTTATCTATTTAACTATTTTCAATATTCTATATTTTCTAAGACTCTTCACAGATTTAAACCTGGAAGGGACCTTAGAGGTCATCTGGTTCAATTTCCTCATTTTTACCAGTCAAGAAACTGAGGCCCAGAGACATTATGTGAGTTGGCAGAAATCTCACTAGTACGAAATGTCAGATCCAAACAGGGCCTCAGCAATCATTTCCTTAGATTCATTCTGGGTCAGTGACTTGGTGAACTCATGGAAAGCAGCTAAGCCCATTCAGTTAGAGCTCTCTTATTGTAGGTCTGGATGATTGGTTAACCCTTTTTGTTCCATATTTATCACTCTGAAAATCATCTCCTTAATAGAGAAAATGGAGGCAAAATAGAGTAGTTCAGTCTATGATAATCGAATTGTAGAATTTGAGAGGTAGAAGAGAGCTCAATAGTTATCTGGCCTAATTCTACCCAAAAGGAATATTCATTATAATCAACCTGAAAGTAATCATCTTACCTCTGCTTGAAGACCTCCAAGGAGGGAATTCCACTTCTCCTTAAGGGAACCCATTGCATTTTTGGACAGCTCCAATTGTTAGGAAGTTTTTTCTGACACCAAGGTTAAATTTACCTTGGTCCAACTTCTAGCCAAATAAATCCAACTCCTCTTCTACATTCTAGCTTGTGAAATACTACAAGACAGTCATCATGTCCCTTTGACCCTGAGTCTGTCTTTTACCAGGTTAAATATGCCCAGTTTTGTGAATGGATCCCACTGTGACATTGACTCATGGCCATTCACCATCTCAGTTGCCCACCTTTGGACATATTCCAACTTGTCAACATCCTTCTTAAAACTACAGAACCCAGAACTGAACCCAGAATGGATGAGATCTGACATAAGCTAAGTAGGCAGATTATCACCTTCTTTTTCCTGGAAGCATTACCCCTCTTTGACAAAATCCAACTTGGCATTAGCTTTTCTGTCTGCCATATCACACTGCCAATTATTTTGAGCTTGTAGTCCACTAAAGCCTTCTGATCTTTTCCACAACAGCTATCTTCCCCATCTTATCCTTGTGAAGATTTTAATACTCAAGTGTTAGATTTTATATTTTTCACTATTGAAATTTAACTTATTAGATTCACTATCATTAGACTATTAGATTCAGTCCAATGCTTTAACCTATCAAGGTCCTTTTGGAATCTGCCATTGACGGTTATTAGCTGTCTGCCCTCCCAGCTTTGTTTCAAACCTGCAGATTTCACGAGAAAACCATCTGTCACCTTATTCAAGTCATTGATAAAAGTGTGAAACAACACAGATCTTTGGGTTAACTGACCAACTATTCAACCAGTTGTTTTTAGAGGCAAATCTTGGTTAAGTGGCTTGCCCAGCTTCACACAGCTAATAAGTGTTAAGTGTCTGAGGCTGCATTTGAACTCAGGTCTTTCTAATCTTGCTACAGCTATTCAACTAGTTCTTAATCCATCTGATTATGTTAGCTAATGCAGATCTCTCTCATATTTCTCACAAAAATGCTTTGGCATACTTTATCAAAAGTTTAGCTAAAGTCTAGGTAAACTAGATTCCCCTCTTTTGATTCAGTAATTCTGTCAAAAAAAAATAAAAAGAAAAAAAGATGTTTAAATTGTTATGACTTGCTCTTGATGAAGCCAGGTTATCTCTTTGGAATCACTGCTTCCTTTTCACTAGCCAACTTTTTAATGGTCTTTTCTTGCATGTCCTCAAGAATCATAGTTAAGCTCACTTCCACATAATTAGGAAAGGCAGTCTCTTTTTATCAGAAATAGAAAGGAATCTACCCCCAGGCAATTGGCTCTATGCTTTTAAAAAATCTTTTTATTTGTCCTGCCACCTACATAACTAAAATAGAATATTTTGTTGTCTTTAATATCCATTATAAGCCTCAGTTTATCTTGAGCTTTAAAGTTACTCCTATTATTCATTTGTTCTCAATAGTTTTTTTATTTTTTCAAATACATAAAAGACAGTTTTCAATATTCATTTTTGTAGTACTTTGTGTTCCCATTTTTTCCTTTATTCTCTTACCTTCATCTTCCCTCCCATTATTCTTAAAAAGCTAAGCCTTGCCTTTTTATTTATTATCAATTATCCACTCATATTTTCTACATGTATTTTTAAATTTCGAGTGATTCTTTAAGCATCCTACAATATAAAAAAGCACAGAACTTGGAGTCAAGGGGATATGAATTCAAATCCTATTTCTCCCATTTGTTACTTATATATTGATTCAAATTTCTTAGCCATCCTGTTTCCTTATGTGTAAAAATTTGAAATGACCTTTCTGATTTTAAAATCTATGATTCTGCAATTAAAATGTATCATAGACAACTGAACTGGAAATAAGTAGATGATGAATTCCAGAAAAAGACCACAATGCCATTAATAGGGATGATACGTTCATAATAAGAGATTTCAGCCCTTTGCTTCCATTCCTTCTTTATACTACAGCCTGCCTCATTCTCAGAAATGTTAGTGATATTAACCTACTCTGTCCTCCAATCTCACTTGATTCCCTCCTTTCCTTTGCTAGCAAGAGAGAATGTTCCTTTAAAAAAGGGAAGGGGTAAAAATGAGTGAATATCATCCAGTAAAGGACCAGACATGGCACCAAAAACAAAAGTTAAAAAAAAAAAAGAAAGAAGAAAGTGGTAGTTTTAGGCATAGACAGGGAGCATCAAAACTGATAATACATATCAAGTACATACAACTCTTAATTATTAATTCTAACTTAGGAAAGTAGTAGCACAAATAAAAGTGATGGGGTTATATATACCATATAGCTGTTTTTTTCTCATGATTCTCTTTTTCTTAGGTTGATGTTGAAGGAATTTTATTCCCAGAACACACAACTACTGACAAAGGAACAGGCTTGGGGTCAGGGTTGGGAAGGGAGCTGTGGAGGTTGGGTGGAATAACTCACAAGGTTAGATAATTGGGAAGTATTTATATAGAAGAGACTAGAAGAAGAAATAAGTCTAAATGGCTTAGCAGTAGCTCTAAGAGATTGTCCTGTTCTTTTCTCCTCAAAAGCAGTGGTGGTGATAGCATAAAGAAAATCATAAAGAAAAATTGAGGAACTAAGACCTCCAGGAGTCTTTGGTTCCTCTTAGAATGAATTCATCCCTTCTCATACTTTTATTAATTTGATACCTCTGGTCACAACAGGGAGGCAGATGCCATTTGTGGGTGGTATTTCTGGTCTTTCTCTAAAGACCTTTAAAACATCCAATTTAAAGGTCAAAATATTTAAGGAGTCCTTAGCCTTCCCCCACATTGGGCCCTGCTTTAGGATGACCCAAATCCAAGGGGATTAGATGAGATATGAAAAAAAGTTCAGAGAGAGCAGAGAAACATGATAGTTTGGTGGGTAATGGTGGTCCGGACATAATAACTATCCTTCTTTATTTTTATCCCAGGCTGGAAGCTAAACCCCGTAGTGGGTGCTGTATATGGACCTGAATTCTATGCAGGTAAAATGTCATTTTTAAGGCCTGAGCATGGGAGAGGAAAAATGGCAGGATCCTAGGAGAAGGCTCTCCCAACCACATATAGCAATTATACCCAAATGAAGGGGTGGCTATTGCTTAGCTATCATTAACCTCAAAGGAATTTATAAGGCAGTGTCCCAATTTTCCGGGCCAGGAAGGAAGAATAGGACAGAACCAAAAGAAATATCTTTGGGACCTCTGCTCCTACTTGAATAATGCAGAGGAGGTCAGAAATGCAGAGAGAGCCTAGCAAGGTAGTAGATGCTTCTGCTCCCTCTCAGGTAAAAGCTAAATTTACCTCTTTCCCCTGATGCTCACTTCTTTTTTTCTGTTTGGTGACTCCCCTCTTCCTCTTTCTCTGCAGTGACAGGATTCCCATACCCCACAACGGGCACAGCAGTGGCATACCGAGGGGCACATTTACGAGGTCGGGGACGGGCTGTATATAACACATTCCGGGCTGCACCACCTCCTCCCCCCATTCCAACATATGGCGCGTGAGTACCTAGGATGGGGAACTCCTGGTGGCTTGTGTGGGCACACGGAAAGGCTGGGAGATTCCAGGAATAAGAAGATGGAGAAGGAATAAAAGCCAAGGAAGGGATACAGAAGCCTGAGAATTCTAGTGAAGACAAAGAGGGCTGGTCAACTTGGGGAGGGGGGGAGAGTATAAGTTGCTTGAGGAGCATTTTGGGAAATTATAAACTAGGATCACAGGATCATAGATTGAGAACCAAAAGAAACCTAGAGGCCACTGAATCCAACTACTTCACTTTACAAATGAGTAAACAGAGGCACAGGAAGTATCTGAGGGTCAGTGCCCTATGCACTATATTAGACTATATCTAGTCTTAACATTTTAACAATAATAAAGAAGTCACACAGGACCAGAAGATAAAGAACTGGCCTCAGAGCCAGGAAACTTCTGCCATCTACAAGTTATATGGATGCTGGGCAAATCACTCACCCTCTCAGCTTCCTAAGCAACTCTCTAGGACCCTACGTTGCAGGAAAGGTGCTGACATGTATTGGTAAAAGTGGTTCACCTGGAATTCTAGTAGAAATCACAATGGAGTCTTAATTCCTATAGGATGCTGAACAATCTAGAAACTTCTCTAAAATTGTTCCCCCAAGGCATTTAGCCAGAGACCAAAAAACCATAATACTAGTGGTACCTCTGAGCATCTTTTGTGTCCTCCCAGTATGTTGAGAATTCCAAGGATACCTCAGGACTGGAAGACAGGCTTCCATTTATGGTTCTGCCCCAGCTGCCTCCCTGAGGAACTGAGGACAAACCCCATCCATCCTAGGGCCCTAGTGCCCTCTGATGTCTAAAGGGGATCACAGTTCCCCGGGATGAGGGTGGGGATGGTTGGAGGTGGGGGTAGCAAGTGAGACTGGGGCTGACGGGCCCCCTAGGCTTGTGGGGAAAAAGTTGCTGACTATAGCAAGGGTGTTACTCTATTGTTATACCAAAACAGGGCACTGGAGCAAACGCTTGTTAAAATGCCAGTCCCATGGGCAGGGCTGGCACCATGCCCCCTCCCTCCTCAGCAGACACCGGAGCCGGCCTACCCCACCTCTCCAGCGTTCCCACCACTTTCTTGTCCGTTTGCTTCCAGGGTCGTGTATCAGGATGGATTTTATGGCGCAGAGATTTATGTAAGTGTGCCCCACCTTCACAGTTACCCATTTCACTGGATAAAACCCTACTTCCTCCCAATTGTGTTTAAGCCAATGGGATGTCTCCCATAGTTCAGATGAGTCTAATACAATTGGGGAAGATTCAGAGAGGGTATCAGATATGTGCGTCCTGCATTTGTTTTCCTATGGCTCATTATAGTTAACTCTCAACTATTTATTTTTTTTTTTTAGGAAAGCAGGGTAGGAATAATCCACAGCAGTGAATTGACATTGATCTTCTTGTATGAAAGACAGTATGAACTATTTGTGTCTGACCTGTGGTAGAGCCTTCCAAGCTTGTATTGGTCTGATCAGCCATAATCAGATACACCATATCTTGACTCCAACATAGTGATGTCATTTTGGTCCTCTTCTAGAACAAAGGACAACCACCAAAGAAAGATCGTGGGTGGGTGGGGAAGAGGAGGAGTGGGGCAGGAGAAGAGATGAGGCAACAGATTTCTATTCCTAATCATGTTAGCTTTGATGGTGTTGCCTTCTCCTTACCTCTTAACAGTGGAGGAGGATGGCAGTACACCCACATGTGTAACCCAACATGCAGATAGCAGAACTTGCTGTACTTCCAACCTCTCTGTTTTCTCCCTATTTTGCCTCTTCCTCAACCCTACCCCTCTACTTCATAGCATCTCCAAGAGAAAAAAGAAATCCTTCATCCCTCATAAAGATTCTTTGCCACTGTTGCTTCCAATTAGTTAGAAATATGTAATTTTGTTACAAAATTCCCTTCCTACTCCTACACCTACTTACTGTCTTGTGTATTATCCTATCAGAAAGAACCAATCCATCTTCATTTAGAAAAGATGAATAGAGCTTGGACTTCATTGAAGGCCATCTAATACCCTGAAGACTTTCCTAAAATTCAGAGAGATATATGGCTTCTCTATCCTTCTAAATAAAAAGATGCTGACCTAAGATCTACAAATACTGAAGGGATCCATGGATTGAATTCAGGAGAGGCTGTGAACTTTTAAAAAATATTTTGATGAATATATTTCAATATAATTAATTTAAATTTTCCAAATACTTTATTTTGTACACTTAGAAAAAAATGTTTTTCTCTGAAAGGGAATCAATAGACTTCATAATACTGCAAATGAATCCATGTTACAAAATTAAAGAAAATTGAAATTCTCCCTGCCAGAAAACTGAATTTGACTTTTTCAATTTAACAACCTAGTCCCACCTAGACAGGGAAATCGGGAGCAATATTCCTTATAGGCCAAGTAGTCTTTACCTTCCCAAGTCTTTTCTATTATCCAGTGTTTTTCAATGCCTTAAATATGTACCTGAACTTGGGTCCCCAAAGATTCGGGAGCTAGTTCTAAAAACCTAGTCCCCTAGGTACACTTTCCAACCTTATCCTTTTTCAGCAGACAGATCTCCTCAAGCTGAGATCTATAACACTCATCTGCCTTTTCTCTCCTCTCTTTCTTGTCCCTGCAGGGAGGTTATGCTGCCTACAGATATGCTCAGCCAGCAGCAACAGCAGCAGCTTACAGCGACAGGTAAGAAATGAGTCCAATCTGGGGTGTGGAAGTGTATGTGTGAGTGGGGAGGGGGGTTAAAGGGAATTTAAAGGAGTGAAAGAGAAGTGAAGAGTGAGTCCCTGTAAGTAAACTTAACAGATGACAAAGGATAAATAATCATGAACATGATCTTAAATGATCTTTCCAGCTCTCCCTATTATTTCTTTATTAGTCTCCCAGTTCTACTGCTTCATCCAGAAAATAGTTGCTGCCTATCCCAATCACTATCCCATCTCAGGAATCCTTTAGAGAATGTTGGCTATTTTCTAAGTCAGTTCAAATGATATTAGGCCTCAGTGGTGAGCCCGATTGTCCCTGGGTTCTGTCTATATTGCAACATCTTATTCCAACAGCAAAATTGTCTTTTTCTGCTCTTTCAAAACTTTCACACCCTTACAATTTATTTGAGATTCTGGGCAGAAATTGCTACAACTTATGGTATAACTCTTACTGCTTTTAGTTAGGATTCTAGATGTCCTCCATTTTATTTGCCTTTTTCCAGGAATTCAAAGACCTTAAAGGAGTGTCTCCATGAAGGCAGATCTCAAGCCCTTCATGTCTGGTTGTTTTTATCAGTCACTGCTGGTTAAAATGTCAGGTGGTGGCCAGCATTGTGATGAGCTTACTAGACTGGTGTTCAGACAGTAGACATTCAGGCAAGTGCACACATACACTTCATTGGATCTAAACTCAAAGTCTTTATAGCTTGGTAGCTTTATAGCTTATTCTGAAGACCTAGCCTTCAAGACCCCAAGGCCACCTCCATGCCACAAGAATTTAAACTTAAAAAAAAAAAAATGTGCACTTTAAGATGGAGAAGTCACTCGGTTAACAAGTATTTATTAAGTGTTTACCTTGTGTCAGGCACTATACTTGCTAAGCACGAGAAATACAAAGAAAAACAGTTCCTGTCCTCAAGAACCTCATGTTCTAATGGGAGAGACAAGCATAAAAATAATAAGAGAGAGAGAGAGAGAGAGAGAGAGAGAGAGAGAGAGAGAGAGAGAGAGAGAGAGAGAGAGAGAGAGATGGGAGAGAGATACAAACAAAATACAAACATACATATGGTTCCATATAAATATATGTATACATATGTATACATATGTCTTTTCTTTATGTATGTATGCAGAAAATATATAGGTAATCTGAAAGAGGAAGGCATTCATAACTAGAAGGGAAAATACTGTTTTATAGTTCCACCTGTTCACAAGGGTCTCTTTGTTAACCAAAGAGCATTTTAGCCTTCAGTACATCTAGCTGTCTTCTGGTCAGCAACATATAGTGACTTCTTCTTCCTTTATCTAAGATTAGAAAATTTCTGGGGGAGGGGGGGAGTGAACTCTCTCATCCCCCTTTCTAGGACATTTGTGAGTCTGCTGCTTCCATTCTTCTATTACCATTGGCCAAGAGGCTAGTCTAAATTCCACCCCACCATTTGAGCCAAATGTTTCACAATCTCTGGTTCCTTAGGTTTCTTTGATTAAGCTACTGCCTGTTCCTCGGGCTCTAAAAGGGGTCTCTAAAACTGGATTCTAAATCCCCTGGAACCTCAGCTACTCTATTGGAGGAATTCTTCCCTGCATGCAGAGATAACTGAGAGCTGTCTATAAAAGGTGATGTAGGAAAATTCCAGATGAGTCTTCCTTTTCTTCTCCCATCTCTCCTGTAGGATCCATCAGGATTGTCACTTGCAAAAGTGCTTTTCTTAACCTAATCCCTGATCCTCTATATGTGTCAAAGATTTCCATCTTTCATGAACTGTCTCATTCCTGTGACTTGTCCCGACTTGTGCACAAAGTGCACTTGAAAAGTGCACCCACCATACTTGTCCTTTGGCTAATTAGTTTAGTTGCCAGAGCAGTTCTAATTAGTCAAAAAGTATTTATTGCTGTGTGCCAGGCACTTTGCTAATCACCATTTTTCTAAATTGCCTGTTATCATTTTTGAGGAACAGCCCCAGATGGAAGTGATCAGCAAATACTCCTCCCAATTTTTTCAACCTCGAGTTAACTTCTCTTTTCTTGAAGACCATTAATATGGTGGTAGCAACTAACTCAGGTCCCTAAACAAAACTGGTGGAACTGGGACTGCTAGAGAAGTGGAAAATGTTTGGGAAAAGTGGGATACAATAAGAGTGAGAAGATGAGGAAAAGGTGCAGCTGTGTTTGATGAACCCTTCCCAGCTGGGACCTTCTCTCACAATCCTCAAAGCTGCCCTTCTAGTCAAAGAATTCAGATTCTACTTTATTCAATCCTGAAGCTCCATCCTGTAGAGCCAGCAGAATTGCTTACAGTATGGCCTGGGATACTTAGCTCTGCCAGGTATAAGACGCCAGCAAGCTTTCCTTATCTGCTAGGAGTTTCATGCTCTTGTGATGGGGCAAGGTTCTCATCACACTATCCTTCCCCATCCAATGGGAGCCTTACCCTACTTAAGATGTTCAGTATCTGCTGTGACTTCAAAGACTTAAGATTATTTAGTCTGTTTAGTCCAAAAACAGAGGGGGAACTTGGTTGCCATCTTAAATTAAATAATAAATATTTGGTTATGGAAAAATCAAATTTATAAGATTGTCTAGAGGGCATGCTCACCCCTATTAAAGGGAAAGCCCAGGTTTCAGAAATTCACAACTCACTGTTGTGCTTGCCAATTATGAATATTTCAGACTTTTACTCATCACTGATGATAATTACTTTATCAAAATCTGTTTTTACCCCAGTAACCTTTTTTCCTTCCACTGCAGACACACTCACTGGGACCCTCCTGCCCCCACATCTGCATGTAATCACTCATTTCTTCATCTCATTGAATAAAACATATGTTGTACACAAAGTTATGTGTGAAAACATAGACAGGCTCTACCTCACATCTCTTGAGAAGTTTACATTCAATGGTAGAGGGTCTGATGGAAAACATGATGGGCATGTGGCAGTTATTAGTAGTCACAAATTTCTAAAAAGGGCTTTCTACAAGAGGTATACTAGATGTGGAGAAAGAGAAGGAAAATGACCTAATTGATATGGGAGTCTGAAATCAAAAGACTTAAATCTAGGTTTGAGAAGTAAGCAGATGTCTCTTATCCTGTTTATTTTATTTCCATCTCCTCGGCTTAACACCATGACCACATCTTGACTGTATTTTCTTGTCCCCTAGTTATGGCAGAGTCTATGCAGCTGCTGACCCTTATCACCACGCCATTGGCCCTGCTGCAACCTATAGCATTGGAACTATGGTAAGAAGGTCCAGCCCTGCTTTGGTCATAGATTGCTTTAGCTGTTCATGGTCAGAAAAAGCTCTTATCCCTCGAGGGTGAGGAGAAGGGAGGGTGTTGGAAAGTTGGAAGGAGCATTAGAAAAAGCTCCAGGTTGAATCTAAAATAACTTTCCTTAGGTTCAAGTATTTAAGAATAAGGGGAAGAGAAAGCCTGGAAACCTCCCACCCCATAAGTATATAATAGTACCCCTCTCCTCATGTTCCCTTCTTAAAGTAAGAAAGGGATATCATATATTACAGTTTGTTGGGCCCTTTCTGTGTGTGTCTCTCTGGCCTCCCAGTCTGTGTCATTATCCCAGGTCAACTTCCCAATCTTCAGTGACTCATGATCCTGATTTGAATTTGCCATTGAGAAAGATGCCAAAACACAGCCTCCTCCCTTCTTCAGTGGCACCCTCCTACCTACAACAATGGACTTAATTCCCCCAGATGCAAAAATGATCCCCCCCTGGTCCCTTTGTGTTTCAAAATGACATTCCTCCTATATACATAACATGATTATCCAAAACTGAGGAGAGAGGCCTACTGATTGTGACTCATTATTCTCCTTGGCTCCCTGAGGTGCTTGCTCCAGGATTCTCTCTCCCTGGGTTCAGTGGTCATCGTTGCATGGGCAGAATGGTTGGGGTCAGGAAGAGAGAAAGGGTGTACTTCTGAGCTTGGCTTGATGATGGTGATCTGCAGGAGAGCCTGTGTGTATGTGTGT
Source organism: Sminthopsis crassicaudata (assembly GCF_048593235.1). NCBI lineage: Eukaryota > Metazoa > Chordata > Mammalia > Dasyuromorphia > Dasyuridae > Sminthopsis > Sminthopsis crassicaudata. Next base: position 315,253,863 of record NC_133620.1, on the reverse strand, counting down.
GTGTGTACATATGCCAGCTGTAGTCACAAAAACCCAGGCCCATTATACAATAGGGTATTCTCTTAATAACACATCAGCCTAAGAGTAACCCCAAACCCTCATCCCGGCATTGTGCTTAATGTCGGTTTTTAGCTAGCTTGGCATCCAGCATCAAAGATGAAAACTTGGGGGGAGGGAAAGGGTCAGGGAAGGGAAATGGGAAAAATGGGTAAGAGTCAATCCAGCAAGATTTTTTCTTTTCTTTTAAGGGTCCCTCACTTCTTTATCCTATTTTTTCTTTTTCTTTTTAATTTTTGGGTGTTTTCAATCTTCAAAAATCCAATCTTGCCTGAGGTTGGCCCTGGCAACACCATGGGCTAGATTCAATCCTTCATTGGCTCGCACTCCCTGCGACCATTGACTCTCAGGACAGGTACTCAGGCCCTAGGTTGGTATGCTTTGTAATGCTTTCTTTAAAAAGCCCAATGCCCTCAGTTCTGCTACAACTTAAATGTTTTCACTAATTAATGAAGGATTACCTTTTTTGTGTTTTATTTAACATTATTTTTTAAAACTTATCTTTTTTGTCAACTTTTCAACATTTTCCATTTTGTCCCCTTTTCAAATGAAAATGGACAGTAGGGTAGGAGGGAAACAAGAAAATCTTTCTTGCAAGGTAATAATGAAATCAAGTGATCATGCAAGTTCAGGATTCCAAAAGAGATTGGAGAAAAGAGGTTTGGAAACCCAGGGAGAAAGGGATCCAAAGAGAAGAACACAGAATCATAGATTCAGAACTAGAATGGACTTTGAATTTAAGCTAGTCCACCTCCATTTACAGATGAAGAAAATGAGGCTCAGAAAGTTAAGTGATTAACCCCAGTGGAACTGAGATTCAAGCACAGGTCCTCTGATTCAAAATTCGCCAAATTCAGTGATCTTTCCAGTAATACACTCTCTATACCTAAGAAACAAAGACTCTCCTTCTCTACCACCAGCACCAACCCGAAAAGAAAAAAAAATCTCTACCCATAAGAAAGCTTACATTTTCTATATAAGAAAATACATGCATCTTAGAACCCTCATACCCAGATCATAGAAGAAGAAAACCTGTGGACATATACGAGGAAATTTAGGCTATTACTTGGAAGCCCTGAGCCTAAAGTGGGTTTGTCCGATGTGATCCTTTGGCTTAGGCCTTGGAAAGCTCAATAGATCTAATTCCTAAATCAAAATTGCGTAGTGTTGCATCAAAAAGATCAGGACTTTATCTCATCCTTCCCCCTTCTCCCCCAGATAAAGCCTGCTTGGAGTGTGTATCCTGTTATAAAGTCTCATTAACCCATGGTCATAGGCCCACTGTAGTTAGAACTGGCCAGATCCAATTCCATCCTTTGATTTAATTCAGCAAGCATCTAACATGTGCAAATCACTGTGCTGGGTGCTTAAGAAACAGAAGATAAAAAAGAAGTCCTTGCTATCAAGTACCATTATTATATTCTTTTCCCTAAGGAAACTGAGGTCCAATGGCAGGTATCTTGCCCATAATCACACGACTTATAAGTAACAGAGGCTACTAACTTAAAACTGTCCTCTCTAAATCCATTGCTTTTCCCATCATGTTAGGCTGCACTCCATGAGAAATCAAGGGGCACACTAAGGACTAATTAAGAATTAAAAGAGAGAAAATATTCAAGGCCAGTATTGCTGATGGCCACTTCCTTTGCTTGTCCCTAAAGGCTCTCTCCCTCCTGACTTCAAGGATACCACCCACTCAGAAATAAACCAAGCCCCTCAACCTGGCCCTCACTACCCTGTTGCCATGGCAAATTATCACCTAAACCATTTATTCTCCCCATGGAGGGGAAAAAAAAAAAAAAAAAAAACATTGGGGGAAGAAAATGGGATTTGGCTATTTCTCTTTTTCCTTTCTTTTTTTCTTTTTCCTTTTTTTTGATTTTTTTTTTCCTACCAAAAGACAATACTGATTGGCTGTTTTTCATCTTTGATGTTGCAGGCTAGCCTCTGCCGAGGAGGGTACAGCCGCTTCACCCCCTACTAGCAAGAGACCCAGCCCCTAACAGCATTCACACTGACTGCTTATTCCAAACCAAACCAAACAAACTAGACACCAGGCAGATCCTCCGGGAAGACAAACTGCCCCAGCGGGTCAGGGACATTCACCGCTGACCCTCCGCGACTCTAAAACCATAGATTTTTACCTCCAGTTGTTTCTCCCTGCCCCATGATGGTGTGTGTGTCTTTGTCCATGACTGTACCTGTATGTTTGTAACTAATTTCCTGTATTGAGTTTGTCGGTGTTGTCTACTCCCAAACCATCAAGGTATGGTATAAAAACTGGGGGCCATGGGAGGGGAGGGCGGTAAGAGGGGAAGACAGAAAGTCAAGAAGTAGAGCCTGAAGTCAGAAGGTCAGCCCCCTTTCCCCATGGCTCTGACCCTTCAGCATATAGCTATCCCCAAAAAGGTTAGCAGAAGGACCTCATACCCTGACCAGTCCCTCTACTTCCACCCTAGTCCATCTTGACTCTTTAATCAACAGACTGAAGTCAGGGAATCTTAGTGAAAGGAAGTCAGGGCCACAGACCATGGGCCATTTTCTACGTTCCACTTTATATTTAGTTGTCCATTACTCCCATTTTGGTCTTTGCCCCAGTAATTTATCTTTCTACAATTAGTTGTCTCCCACTTCCACCCAATAGATCTTGAAACTGCTGGAAAAAAAAAAAAAATTTCTTCCATGAAGAGAAGGACAGGAAAAGGGGATCAGCATTCTTTTGTCCTCTCTTCCATCTTAGTTCAACCCCTTAACTCTCCCTGCTTCTCCCTCCCTCTTTTTCTTTCACACCTTATACAGGTCTTCCTCATCTTTTCTCTCAGCTAAATAATTTTTTTAAATTGAATTATATAGATTCCATTCCTTATGGAAGTTATAAGAATGTCCTGGCCAAAGTGTTCTTTGCAAGAGGTAAAAATGGAAATGAGTTCTCCCTTCCCCGGTTCCCTGCATCTGTCCATATGCCTTACAGTTCCCCTATACTACTGGTCTCAAATCTCTCCTTTACCCTTCAAAGCCATCAGTGTCCTAGCTGTGGAGACCCTTAACTCCCTTCTAAAGTGGCAGATTTTATTTTCTTAGCTCTGTCCTTGGTGTGTGTGCTGCCTAGCCAAAGCATCTTCCTTTCTGTGCCTAAGCTAAAAAAAAAAAAAAAAAAAAATCTTTAATTTGCGTACTTGTATCACTTTGCTCTTCACAAAGTAGGTTTCTTATATAGGAACTCACTTCTGGATGGTTCATCTCAGACGGAATCCCGGAATCCAGTTCCCCTTTCTACGACCTCCAACTTTAATGCAGATAGGATTTTTTTGTTTTGTTTTTTGATGAAAGATCTGTTTAGCCTGGCCCAGCCAACACGGTACACTGACCATGGCATGGAGACCCTCTGGCCAATTCATAAATGTTAGACCTGAAAGAAAGGCCTAGAAGGTCATCCCTTCAAAATTCCACATTTTACAGGAGGACTCCTGAGAGCAACTTAGCAGCAAAATCAAGTCTAAAACTGAAGTGTCCTGGGTCTCAATCAGGCTCAAATGCAATTTCATATTGCTCATGAAGAAAGCTTAGCTTTTCTGCTTTAGTTATTATTCAGAAAACTTCTTTCAGGGAGCTTAGAGGGAGACAACCGAGGCAAGAGATCCTTTTGTTCTGTATCAGCCATGATTTTAAATAAGCTACTCCTTGAGCCTTTTTTATCCAGTGAGATAATATTTGTAAAGTGCTTAGCACAGTAGGAGGTGCTATATAAATGCTTATTCCCATCTTCTTCCCCCTTTGCCTTTTATGACCATCCCCCTATACAGGTGTAAACATAGCAGGAGTTTTTTTTATCTTTGAGGAAAGCATCTGGGGTCTGGAAGGGACAAAGGCTTCCTACCAGCTATGGGACTTAGTTTCCGCTATAAACACCCTGCTCTATCCCATCCACACATCTCTATTTGAAAAATTGTTCTCGTATTTTCTTTCCCATAACTCCTCTCTCAGGTGTCCAATTTGTCTCTTTCCTGATGTTAAAATTCACCTTTTCCAACAAATTTGCCAGCACTTTTCCACATCTTATTTGCTGAACACTATTTCCACATACTCTTGTCTCCAGCCCCTTAACCTTTTGTTATGACCTTTATTCCTTGCTGTCCTAATCTGTCTGCAACAATTGCTTCTCTCATCTCAGTTTAGCTTGTTCTAGCTTCTCCACATTCTATTTAATCGAGACTTTAGGTTACCTTAGGAACTTCCAGTTGCTAGATCCTACTTTCCTATCCCATCACTATACATCCAGCCATTCCTGGAAAGTATTGAAGGACAAATTAAAACCGCCATTTAAATTATAAAGCCAGCAATCTCCTGAGGGTCAGGGGTGAAATATATATATATATATATGTATATATATATGTATGTATGTATATCTATATGTAGATATATATAGAGAGAGAGAGAGAAAGAGGGAGGGGGAAGGAAGGAGGGGGACACTAAGCACTTTTCTCCCTTTGTCTCCCTGGGGCACTTTTATATGTTAAAAAGTAAATATTTGCCTCCCCACTATCTCACTATATCCTTCTGGGTTCAAAGGTCCTCCCCAGTGTCCAGGGCCTTTATTGGCCTTGTCTTTGCACACAGTGTGTTGCATCTGTGAAACTGTGCAAGCTTGGCTTTTTTGTTTCTGTTGTAGTGAAATCTGCTGTTTTCTTCTTGGACCATGAAGGGCAAAAAAACAAAACAAAAACAAAAACAAATTAAAAAAACAAAATGAAAAAACACAAAAAACAAAAACAACGCCAAAAAAAAAACCTACCCTAAAAATATTTTAAAATGAAAGCAACAAAACTTAAGCAGAGAAAAGAAGCAATCAACCAAGTGACAAGTCCCACATAAGAGGCCACATACAGGTGCCCAGCAAGAAGAGTCCAGCAAGAGGCGCTGTATACCCCGCACCCACAAAGTGAACACCAACCTGATGGCACCAAGGGGGAGACTTTCCCCAACCTCCACCTCTCACCCCTTTACCTAAGTCATGTTGGGGGACCCCTCCTCTTTCTTGGTCTTATGAGGGTGAAGTTGGGGGTGGGAACCAAGCTTTTGTTACCCCCAAAGAGAGGGTTTTTTTTGCTACCATGTCTTCCTCTGCGTCACCCTTCACTCCTGGGTTGTGTAGGGACTGATAGGGCAGAGCAATGGGAGAGCAGAAGCAAGACAAATATAATGATCTTGTTCCAAGTGGCTTGGGAATAGGATGCAAAAAGAAAGAGTTGAGGCCAGGAGCAGCTGAATGGAGAAGCATAGAACAGAGAAACGAGGAGAGGGAAAGAGAAGCAAAGGCAGTTTTGTATTCCCAAGGAATGCAGGCTTTGGTGCACGCCAAGTCATCCGTGGGTTGAGTTTTCTGAGTCCCAGCTCCCCATGCTGTGCTGGCAAAGAAAAATGCCCTTGCCCTCACCCTAGTGAAAGCGATGTGCTGAGCAGTGCATCACATTAGAGTTTGCAGGCTGCTTGAATGTTATTTGACCACCAGTCCTCAAGTGCCAACTCCTTTAAAAAAAGTAAAATAAAAAAAGCATTGGCAGAACTCCAGGAAAACCAGAGTCCACAGATCTCTCCTCCAGCCTCTCTTGGCTCCCACACAGCAGAATAGAACAAGACGCGTCTCTGTCTGTGAGACTCAGGCTAAAAGTAAACAGGGACATCCAGTGTTCCTCTTCTGTAAGAACTTTTGAAAGGTGGGGGTCCCCTGCAGCCATGCCTTCTCTTTCAAAACTACTTGATTCCTCTACCACATGCAGTCATAAGGCTTGGAGAAGAGGCAAGAGTTGAAATAGAGGTAGGGGCCATGGAGTGAAGAGGAGTTTCAAAACAGGTTTTGTTCTGGCAGCTGAAGTTGATTTCACTCTAGTTCTCCCACTTGGTGCTCTGCTCTCTGTCCAACATCTATTTCCCTTGGAGGCTAAGGGGCAAGTAGCAGGAGGGGGTATTGGACATATTTGAGTAGAAAAATAGACAGGGGTAGATGCTGAGGGTCTGACTCTGCTGAAAGGTAGAGGAGAAGGAAGGGGGTAACTTAGCTCCATTGGTGCAACTTATCAGCAAGATTCGAGATTATGGTGCTATGGGTCAAGGAAACCATAGCCAGGGAAAGGAACCTGTGAGGAGAGCCAAGAAACAATTGCAGTTTGAGGGGAAGAGAGATTCAGAGCAGACTCTCAGGCCCAACAGTGGAGGCTTCATCTGACCCACAGTTACTGCCCTTGGTATTGTAGTTGGGTTTCCAAAGTTCTGACGGCAGCAACAGATCATCCTTCTGGAGCACTTGGGAGGCTGAAGGGGCTTTTGTCTAGCAGTAAGTGGTAGGGACGAAAAACAGATGGCAGGGGCTTGGGGGGGAGGGGGAGGAGAAAGCCCCTACCAGGGTAAGGACAACTGGAGTGGCTAAAAGGAAAGGGAGGAAAAAGTCTCCCAACATAGCTCCACCGTCTCATGAAACTTAAACAACAAAAACAAAACCCTCACTTTATATTCAGCATAAGCGCCTGAAGCTATCGAAATGGAATTCTCCTTTTCTATTCGTGATGTACATAGAACCCGGTCCCTACCTCTGGCCATTTGTCTTCTGTATAAAAGCTCCCCCTGCCCTTCCATCTGCTGTACTGGATCCTTTTCTCTTGGCAGCCTCCTCCCAAGCCCCTCTCCTCCTAAATTTATTCCCCTCCTCCCTTCTAGGACTGCAATTGAGCCCCCAACCTCCTTTCTTAACATTCTGTATGCTTCCAAGGTGTGACCATTCAAATTAACAGTATTATTATTAAGATTATTAATAAAGATTTCTTTCTTCAAACCAGGACAGCTTTTTGATTGGGGAATGGTGGGAAGGGGGCGGTTCTGGACACAGAGTGAAGTATCATGGGCCCTATTAGTGAGTGGGTATTGGAACCAAACTAGGTACATTCTTTAAATGGTTCAGTTCTAACTTTAGCTAAAGCTAGAGCTGACTACTAGCTGGAACATCCTTCCTCCACACAAAAAGAAAAACTCTTGCCAGACATGGGATTGTTAAACCATTAAGATCCAAATCCAAAGTCACTCTTTCGTTTTTTGCCCTATCTCCAATGTCTCTAGAGGAAAAACATGGAGATGCTTTCATGTTAATTCCTGGGACCCTTTGATTTTTTATAGTAATAGCTTTTTATTTTTCAAAATACATGCAAAGAGTTTTCAACATTCGCCCTTGCAAAACTTTTTGTTCCAAATTTTTCTCCTTCCCTCCCCACTTCCCTCCTCCCCTAGCTAGACAGCAAGTAATCCAATATAGGATCTTTTCATTTTAAATGGAAAAAAAAAAAAAAAAAAAACACCTTTTAAAAGAGCTGTGTGGTACCAAGCATCTGACCTTACCATTCAGGAATGAGAAGATTTGGAATAGATGATCTCAGAAGTTTCCCTTCCTATGTTAAATCCTCTGATCCCAAGATTTCCACTAAGAGATCAGGTGACATGGTTTTGCCACCACTGAATTCCAATCAAATTTACTAAGCAGTGGGGTATAGCTTACTCTAGGCAGAGCTACAAGGAAACCAAAGCCATACTCCTCAACAGGATACTACTCAAAAAAGCCACACTGCCATTCTAACTCAGAACACTGAGAAAATAAATGCATCATGCATGGGACGGGGCAGAGAGGAGATAACAGAGGGTTCATCTCTGTCCATCCAGAAAGGTTAGTTATCTGAGGTCCCACTGTTCCTGTTATATATTCTTTTCAAGATTTAATGATGTTTGAATAATCTAGATACCTCCCCACCTGAAGAAGAAGGGGAAAAAAATGCTAAAGAAGAGGTAAGAAGATAGGATATTCCTTGCTTCAAAGTACAAATGGTTTCTTTGGCTTCCTCCATTCCCTGAATGGGTGGGTTAGCAGAAGCCAGAAAAGAGTTTGAGGTATCTGATCTGGGGACCTACCTCTTTGATAAGAAGAAAATAAGGGATGAATCACGGGGGGTGGGGAGATGAAATTGAACATAATGCAGAATAATAAAGTTTTGGTTGTGTTTGGAGGTGGGGTTACAATGGGACAGGGCAAGGGGTACATATATTCTCAGGTTCTAAATCACTACTCTTGCCAGAATTGCACGTAAAGAAAAGTTGAGTTCTTCATTTTTCAAAACGTCAGATAATTTATTTCAGCGCAATTACATCCACCAGAGGGGCACCAGCTTAAATGCCGAGATATTAATTTTCCTACATATGAGGCTTTCTTGTTGGTGGAATTGGGGACTGTGCTCCGAGGGAGTTGGGGCTGTGTGATCCTGCCGCGCCATGCTCTGCTAAACCCCCTTACTTCTAATTGCTTGCTCACCAGACTGTGAGAAAATAATTGCCACTATAAATTTTCTCTCCTCTGCATAAAATATTCCAAGGAACCTCTACTAGAAAAATGACTACATGCAAATAAATGAAGCCAGGCATCAGTATTATACGAGCTAACAGGTGGGGTAGGGGTCAGGGCAGAAACCTGAGGAGATTGGGGCCAACATGCTTGTTCAGTTTGGGCAAATGACATACAATAAAAACCACCTCTGCTCCATCAAGCTCAAAAATGGGGGAGGGGGGAAGCAGAACAAGCAAATACAACCTCAGATAATTGTTGGAAAAAAAAAAAACTTGGCTAAAAATTGGTTCCAATTTTTAGCATCTCTTTCCCATCCTAACACCACCCAGGAAGCACCATTTCTATTGGCAACACCCCCCAAAATAACTGCAGCTTTTGAGGATGAGCCACAGTGCCAGGTGTATGTAACAAGATTTGACCTGATCAACAAGAGGAACCTGTGAGATGTTCGACTCACTCCCTCACATTTCCAAGCAGCTGCTGACTCAGAAAGCATTTTTTCCCTGGACTGCAGTTATGTTCCTCATTAAGAATGTGAAGGATGTGAGTATGGTACCTACAGAATCACAAGAATTGGAAGGGAATTAAAAGCAAACTAATCCATTCACTCTCTGAACACAAATCCTCCCTAACACACTAACAATCTGTTATACAAGAAGACTTCCACTAAGGGGAAACTTAAGCAGCCAGTTCTACTTTAGGACAGCTCTAATTGTTTTTTAAATAAAATTTTGCTTTTTCATCCATAAAAATGCACATTTCCCCCTTTGTTTCCCTCATTCCCCCAATCTGAGATAAATAAATTTTATTACAAACATATATGGTCAAGCAAAACAAAATCCTACACCAGCAATAGAACAGCTCTGATTATTCAGGGTTTTTTCTGGATATCCAGCCTAAATTTGCCTCCTTGCACTCACTGCCCAGTGCTCCCACTTCTAATCTCTGAAGTCAAAAGTGGAACAATTCTGTCAGTGACAGTTTTTCAAATATTTGACAACAGCTATCATGTCACTCCTCCTAATTTTTTTTTTTTTTTTTGTCATCAGATTAAACTTTCCCAGGCCCTTCAATCTGTCCTCATGACAAGAGTTTGAAGACTGGTCACCATCCTCTGAACATTCTCCTATTTAATAATGTCCTTCCTAAAATGTGGTGCCCAGAATTGTACTCAAAACTAAAGATGTTGGTTAATCAGAAAGGATACCAAACCATCACCTCACTAAGGCTAGACACAATGTCTCTTATTTGAAATAAAACCTAAAATTGCATTAGTTTGGGGGGATGTTTTTAATGGTAAAACAGACTCATTGAATTTGTAGTGCATTAAGTCCCCAGAATTTTTTAGATCAAACAGCCACTTATCCATCTTGTACTTATGAATTGATTTTCTGAATCTGTGTTAGAACTTTATATTCATTCCTTTGTAGCATCAGTGCTAACTCCCTCTTATATACGAGGATCACAGAATGACTACTCAAATTCAAGGTAATCTAAGTCTGCATCTCTCATGAACCCCCCACAAACGCATTTATTTTCCAACCAGAGGACCCAATTAGTTCAAAGCAAAAGCATTTATTGAAATATCATAGTAATAAGATTTGCAATACAAGATCAAATAGAGAATATGTTCCTCCACAAATATAAACACCAGTTACAAGTTATGTCCAGGGATAGGAATCACATGTGAGGGGCAATTGACACCTCCCATACTGTAGGATTTCTGATGTCTTCTGGTAACATTAACAATTCTGCTCTAGCACCAATCAGGTTTACTCTTGGCTGGGTATAATGCTTTACTAGACTTGCTGGTGTGTTCATCTCTTTAGGGTAGGCTCAGTAGTCTGGCTTTACTCTGCTAGGAAGTACCTCAAGACTAACACTCCTGCCTTGTAAGGGCAGGTTGACAGAATTGTAGACACTGCAATCCGTTAACAAAAGCCAGGCAGAGTGCCCCCAGGGTAAGATTAGGTCTTTCCTTTCCCCCTTAAATCACTATCTTCGGATCAAAGTCTTTGGTTATTGAATAATAACCTGAACACTCCAAAAAGCCTCTTTGGCTTAGCTATAAATAAATTTCAACCCCAACAAAAGGTAGAATTAGGAGGCTCCCACCTAGACCAAATTTCTGTCTTTATTAAGCACAACTGTGGGTATTAAAGCCTGTGTGCAGTAATACTGACTTTTATCCAGTGAAAATTTCAGTCCCCAATGCCTACTAAGTTTCATCTTTTAAATTTGGTCAGGTGCTTTGGTGCTGAATTTTAGCCAGTGAAAATTTCAATCCCCCAATGCCTTATTAAACTTCATCTTTTAAATTTGGTCCAATGTCCTAACCTGTTGGGATCTTTCTGTATCCTGATTCTTTTAGCTATCCCTTCCTGCTTTGTGCCATCTGCAAACCTGATAAGCATACCATCTGCTTTTATCCAAATCATTGACAAAAATCATTACCAGGCAAGGATCCCAGGGACATTCCATTAAAAACCTTCCAAGATGACATCAAACAATTTAAGCCCAATTGTTCATTCAATCCCAAATCTACCAAACTGTACCCTGTCTAGCCTATTTATCTCTATTTCCTTAGCTTCCTCATCATTCTAGATAGCTTTTAAGATCCCTTCCTGCTCTACATCTATGTTCCTATGCTCATTTTTAGAAATCAGCATGCTTGCCCTTCAATCCCATGATACCTCTCTTATTCTCTACAGCCTTTCAAAGAATACTGAGAATCATATCTTCCAGTTGCTTCAATACCAGAGGACATAGTTTCTCTCAGTCCAGCGACTACAGCTCATTAAGGACAGCCAGGTGCTTTCAATATCTCCCTACTTCTCTTGGGTATAAACTCTACAAATATTTTTCTTGGTGGCAAAAACAGAAGCAAAATGTAGACTAAGAAGTGCTGCCATTATCTGCTGTCTTTTATTATTACCTCATACATTCAATAAGGATTCTATTCTTTCTACATCCTCTTTTTTTCCAGCATAATTTTAAGCCTTTTTTTATTGCACTTCCCCACAAAGTTCAACTTGTTCGTAGCTTTAGCATACCTCACTACTTTTATGGAACAAAGTTACACTTCCACATTCACTCTCCATTATCTGCCTTTGCTTCCATCTTCAGTATGAAACTTAAAATCTAGGTTGTTTGATGAACTCACTTGTCATCCACATCTATCTCAATAGTTACTTTCTCCTTATTAGAACTGCTTCTCTATATCTTCAGAATTTCAACATTGAGATTTTCCCATTTCTTCTAGAATGACTTTTCCTGGAGAATTTTAATCCACGGAATCCTAATTTTTTTTAACCTTTTGAAATATGCAAGCAAAATCATTTCAAATTTTCCTCTCTTTATAGCAAAATCTAATAGAATATAGTTACTTTCTGATACCAGTTTCTCTTTACATTTAATTCCTCCACTAGAAGAATGAAATTATTATTAAAAACAACAAATTACTAGCTTCTATATTTTTGGAAGTAAGAGTTCCAGTAATTGTCTGGAAATACATCAATACTAAATCAAGCCAATTTGTTATGCTTATGTTTTTTGAACTTCTCATATTTTGCCTTTCTGTCCAGCTGGTCTTGAATGACAAAATTGCTTCTTTTTCTGCTTCCATTGCTTTTCTACCCAAACATTATTTTTTACCATGCTTTCTGTTTTGCTTCTTAGATTGCCTCACATTGAGTATATTTTCTTAACATACAATATTTCTTAACATCACTATCCCCATACACATGAAACTTTAAACCAAATAACTTACCCTGTTTTGTTTTGTAGTGAAGTATACCTTTATGAAGCCATATTCCAATCATTAGTCTCACTCCACCAAATCTCAGTGACCTCTAAGGAGGCGTATTTTCCTCCTTGGTATTTAAATCTCCTTTCTTGGATTTTGTCACCTATGAACTTTGTGCTGTCTTCTTACTGATATTTATTACTACTACTCTTTATGGCAACTATCTTAGTGTCTATAATAAAGTAGTGTTCCCTTTCTCCTTCCTTTTTCTCCTTAAATATCATATCATAAGATTTGTAAGACTCCAGAAATTTGCATATTTAGATGCCTTGTTAGGCATTCTTCTAGGAAGAATACATGGTATCATTCTCTTCTCCAAAAGTCAAGCTGCTACCTGTAAGACACTAGTTAGTTTGATAGAAGATGTAGATGATAAGATATAAAGATGTAGATGTAGATGTAGATAGAAGATGTAGGACTCTGGGATATAGTAAGTCAGGGCTACCTTCTTCCAAACATAACTTTTTAAGCTCTTTTGAGACATGGTCCCTTATGGCAAGATCACCCATGGATCCTTTCTCAGAATATTGTTGTTAAATGCGCAAAATAAAATATCTATATTACAAAAGAAACCAATTATATTGAAATATAATAAAAATGTTAGAGTTTTTCCTTTTTTTTTTTTTTTTTTTTTTTTTTTTAAGTTTACAGTCTAGGTTAAGAATTTCTTCTCTGGAAGAAACATACAACCTAAAGAAAGAGAAGAAAAAGTACCATCTTTCCATAAATAAATCTTAGGTATCCTACATCTTACATTAGATTTTGCCAATTCTCCAAAAAGCCCCCTAATTCCAAAGGCCAGAAGAAGCCAGATCTGTGCTGCCACCTTGTGGATCACAGTACAATGTAGCAGTCTTTTTTGATGTCAGTCACAAAAGCTAAAAGTTGACTTTTTGCTCTAACAAAGTATCTCAGGATAGTGGATATAACACTTGGGTGATTCGCCTTTCTCTGCAAAATAAGAGACTTCTATAATTGCTAGCAACTATATGTATGATCCTAAGTCCTACAAGCAGGGCTTATTGGTTCTCTTCCTCCTCTTCAGGGACACTGCTCTATGAATCCTTCATATTCACAAGAACTCAGTCAGAATGTAACTGAAGTAGCAAAGTTAACAGACCTAAGACAGGGAATATATTCATTTATCAAATTGTCAGCAATCTCTTTAGGTCAAAAGTGCCATGGCTAGGTAAGGCCTATTGTTGGTAGCTCAGTGATAAGCCTTAGGCAAACATGGGGAAAAGGAGAAAATGGGAGATGGAGAAAAAAGAAGGAAACAAGAAGGCTTTTAGTGACAAGTTAGAAAAGTTTAATCAACAAATGAGCTGGATGCTCCTCAGTGATATTTGACCATGAAACCGATTAATCCAAGACAAAGACAAAATGAAGAACAAAGAGCAAGGAGATGAGAAGAAAAGCAGTAGATGAAGAAGGTTCAGCACATAGTAAAACTTTCAAAAGGGAAAAGACCGTAGAAAAAGATGTAGTCCAATGGAGCAATCTGATGTTTTTGGTGAATAACAAAAGACACCAGGTTAGAAGACAGAAAGAGACAAGCTATATCCTATGTGGTAGAAAGGGCTATGGTTGACCTGGCCTCTCACCTCCTTGAACCAAACGGCTTCTAGTTAGAGCAGAATGGGGGTGCAGCTAAGGGAGGCAGATAACATCAGACCAAGTCCAATCATAGGAAAGGAAATACTTTTTTTTTTTAAAGTAATTTTTTTTACACACTATATACTTTATTTTTATTTCTTTTTTAATTATTATTATAACATTTTATTGGCATTACCTATGCATGGGTAATTTTTTTACAACATTGTCCCTTGCACTCACTTCTGTTACGACTTTTCCCTTCTCTCCCTCCACCCCCTCTCCTAGATGGCAGTCTTAGACATGTTAAATATGTTATAGTATATCCTAGATACACTATAGGTGTAGAAGAACCAAACAGTTCTCTTGTTGCACAGGAAGAATTGGACTCAGAAGGTAAAAATAACCTGGGAAGAAAAACAAAAATGTAAACAGTTTACACTCATTTCCCAGTGTTCCTTCTCTGGGTGTAGCTGATTCTGTCCATCATTAATCAATTGGAATGGAACTGAATTAGCTCTTCTCTTTGTTGAAGATAGTCATTTCCATCAGAATACATCCTCATATAGTATCATTGTTGAAGTGTATAATAATCTCCTAGTTCTGCTCATTTCACTCAGCATCAGTTGATGTAAGTCTCTCCAAGCCTCTCTGAAATCATCTTGTTGGTCATTTCTTACAGAACAATAATATTCCATAACATCATATACCATAATTTACTCAACCATTCTCCAATTGATGGACATCCATTCATTTTCCAGTTTCTAGCCACTATGAAAAGGGCTGCCATAAACATTTTGGCACATACAGGCCCCTTTCCCCTCTTTAGTATCTCTTTGGGATATAAGCCCAGTAGTATCACTGCTGGATCAAAGGGTATTTACAATTTGCTAACTTTTTGAGCATAGTTCCAAACTGCTCTCCAGAATGGTTGGATCTGTTTACTATTCCACCAACAATGCATCAATGTCCCAGTTTTCCTGCATCCCTTCCAACATTCATCATTATTTGTTCCTGTCATCTTAGCCAATCTGACAGGTGTGTAGTGGTATCTCAGAGTTGTCTTAATTTGCGTTTCTCTGATCAACAGTGATTTGGAACACTCTTTCATATGAGTGGAGATAGTTTCAATTTCATCATCTGAGAATTATCTGTTCATATCCTTTGACCATTTATCAACTGGAGAATGGCTTGATTTCTTATAAATTAGAGTCAATTCTCTGTATATTTTGGAGATGAGGTGAAAGGAAATACTTTTAAAAAAATCTTTCATGTTTCTACAGAGAAGAGTTTTTGTGCTACCATGGGTAATATTTTAACCTTTATATGGGTAAAAGTTAGACTGAGATTTAGAGAAATTGCTGAACCTTCCTTCTCATGTCCCTAGACTTACAGAAACAATGGGTATTGACTGAGTTTCTACAAAAACTTGCCCTGGTGGGGGCCTTTATAAATTACTAGGTCCAGAGCATTCATCCCACAGTGAAAGCACTATTGTAGTATCTGATGTTAGACCTCATACCTCTCTTACCTAAAAGCTATGTTTTAAACTTATTTCCTTCATTATTTAGACTGCAATGAATTAAAAATGGTTACCATTCTCAATGTAAGCATAAAATCTTAGCTTTCTCTATTTTCCTTTATCTAAATATTTCTAATTCCTGTAACTACTACTTTGAAACTTTTCAACATAAAGAAAATGATTAGAATAAAGTTTTCAAACCACACCAGAGAAAAAATTTTCAACCTCAAGGAGTTGACTTAAAAAAAAAAAAAATAAAAGTAGTTATGTGTGCCTCAGTTTCAATTCAGGTACCAAGGCCTACTTGGGCCTCCCACAGCTTCCTGCCCACAGCTATGCCCAAGGTCCTCTCCCTGTGCTCACTGCCTCAATTCCTCCAAACTTACATCCTTGAATCAAGCCTCCTTCCAGTACAATGAGGAAAAAAAATCTGGAGTCAATAAGACAGTTCTGCTTTAATGCTTAGGCATTGGGTTTTGAGTAGAGCAGGGTTAATCTGCCCCACTCTGCCTGAGGAACCAAGAATCCTTCCTTGGGGATGGGCTGCACAAAGAACTCCACAAAGCAGTCCTGGCCAGCTAAGGCTTCTTCTACTTCCAGGTTCACCACACGGTACATATTGGCATGGGCCAGACCCAAGAATGTGGGCTCTTCCGAGTCTAGCAACTCCTTTCTACTTGAATATTTCCCACCCTGATGGTAGATCCGGAAGCCATAAGCTTGGGGTAGCAGATAGGACCAATAGAGAGTACAGCTGAGAAGAAGTTTGGTTTTGCCTCTATGCAATTCTGAATGAATATGGTGCCAACCGATATGGGAAGCAGTAAGATCCCGGACTTGGGACAATGGAGTCATTAGGCTGTTTGCATCCACCACCTGCCAAGAGAAAGAAAGTTTAGAATAGTCCCCAATTCCTAACTTTTAGTCCCAAGATGGGAAAGAAGAGCCCTATTCTATTTATAAGTTGGCCACTTGCACCTCACCCCCTCTCTCAGAAACAAGGGATATTACCAGCAAGCTTTTTACTGTTCCCAGTTTTATAGCAATACCATGCCTTTTCCTTGTAAATTTAGCAGAAGCCCTTAACAGGCTGAACTTCCAGGACTCTAAGCTTCCATTCCATAAGTGTTTAGGGCTCCTCACCTGGATTTCTCCCAAGCGACAAGTAAAGTTTTCATCCTTCTGGCTACCCAGGGGGCATGTAAAATTAACAAAGATGTCTTGCAAAAAGCAGTCCTGCAGATTCATTTCATAATAGCTGTGGAGAAGACAGAGGCAAGCTCAGGAAGAAAGAAAGGCTTCTATCTTGTAAAGAATCTCCTATTACTTCACTCAATGACTAAATTCCAGTTTACCACTTTTATTGTTGACTGCTTACCATGACCTGGTTCTACAGTAGCTATAGAAGATGGGGGGTTGGAGAGGGGCAGTTCCAGGTCCTGATCCAGGACTTAGGATTTCAGAGATAAGTCAATTGCACATGTAATGAACTAGGACCTATACCCAGCAATGGCCTAGAAACTTGCTGAGCAGGGCTGTTCCAATATGCAAAAATGGCTAAGCCTGGGAGTTTCCCCACTGCCCTTCAGTCCTGGGAATTCTTAGCTTGAAAATTCTTATTCCCACTCACCTCTAGCCCATCTTCATGGTAGGCCAGCCCCTGCACAGTGCAACACACCCTTGGGAGAGGGGGACTCACCGATGGATCCAGCCCCCGTTGAACTGCCGGCCACTTCTATCAGCCGACCTGAGCAGCTTGTCTGGGGGCACCTGGAGAGGTTGGGGAGTGTGCCTAATGCTTGACCCTGCTAGAGAAACAAGTCAGGGAACATATGAGACTCAATTATATTTTTTCAGCCCAATCCCCAATTCAGAAATGCCAAGGAAACCAGGAAGAAATCAGCAAGGGAGCTAAAATTTCCATTCTTGAAAAAGTTGTCACTTTGGGAGCATCTGATCTTTCTTCAGTAAAAGTGACTTCTGAATAAGAAAATCACTCAATGATAAGGTTCCCTGATTTTTCATCTACTTTATGCCACATTATCTGCTTACTCCCAAGTCACACACCCAGTTGGAAGTACAGTTTCTGAGCTCAAAGACAATTAGAATTAGTCTAAAAACAAAAGTAGAAGTGAATTCTTACTTTAGTCTACTTCTGACATGATCATTGTGGGACATAGTGTTCCTACCTACAAACTCCACTAAGAACTTTGCCACTGCCTGAAGACACAGACAATTTACTTAAGATCTTAATATCCACTTCCAGGACCCTGCCAACAGGGAAAATTATATTACTGGTCCTATTCCTTCCACTCTGTTGGTCATCCAAGTCCTTTCAGATTTTTGCTTCTAGAAATAATCATAGAAATCAGAATAAGATGCCCAGATGGAAGAAAAGTCATGGGAGGAAAGAAATATAGTGAATACAAGAGGGAGACCTGTCCCAGTACCTCACCATCAAAAGATGGGTAGCCCCCAATGCTACATCTTCTTACATCCCAGGTGGAGAGTTCCAACGCAACAGTGATATCTGTACGCTCTTCCAGTTTGTATATGAGAGACAGATAAATTTTTGGTGGTGCTAGAACCTTCAGAGAAAAAAGCCTAGAGGAAAAAAATGATCAAAAAAAGAAACTTAAAGAAACTCTAGTAAGATACAAGGCTCAAGTCTCTTGAGCCACAAAAATAAGAACATTATAAACTCTAGGATCTCTTACCTTTCCCTTCTAGGATTCAGCTGTTTGGCTAGTTTTAGCTAAAATCATGACTTTGAAAAGTTACAAGATTTTTTCCCAAATCAAAGCACAGTATATACACTGAAAATTAGTGTTAGCATTTTTTCCTCTGAAGTAGGCCAGCTGAGCAGCCAGTATAGAGTCAAAAGGCTGAAAGTCCCTAATCCTCAATCATTCACCTACCTCACAGCCACCTTCCCAGTGTTGGAAGGAATCATCCCATGAACAAGCAGGGAGCTTCCTCCATTCCAGGCATCCATCAAGCAGTTGTGAATTTTCACCCAACCAGACTCACTTTCTACTTCATGATCTCCAAAGATAGGCTGGATTTCCTGAGCACTTAGGTTGTACCATGGTCCTAGTGTCTCCTCCTGAAAGAAAAAGCAGAGTCAAGAAGAGCCTTCTATGATGTCATGCAGGACAAACTAGAGAGCAAAAGTGGACAAGGATCAGACAAAGTTGGATATCAGTTCTATTCAGATCACAAAGCTTAGTCATGCAAAACAGATCTCACCTCATTTTCCACAAATTTATGGAAACCATACGGCAAAAGGGAGAATGCTTCTCCTTGCAAAAATGTATAAATTATATGTAATATAAGGGAAGACTCATAGCTGGAGCATAAGGCAGGAAGGGGCATATTTGGAAATTACTGTTATGTAAAGACAAAAAAGCATCAATTAATTTTTTTTTAATCCAGTACAAGCAGGAAACTCTTGTTCAGCCCTCAACCCAGCATGACTACAAAGGAACAAGAGAATCACAAATACTCCACACACCTGTCCACAGGAGAATCTCCGTGTTCCCAAGCCCAGACCAAATGAGGTGACAAAAGGTAGGGAACAAATGCTGTGAGTGTGCAGATATTGCTCCAGCAAACTCCAGAACCTATACAGAGACATATGGGTGCAGGAAGAACTCAAGATATGTAATCAAGAGGAGATTCAGCATATCCTCAATCTCAACCATTCTATCTTATAGTTTCCCCAACCCTATCCAAGATAAAATTTTACTTGCCTTGAAATATTGTTGATAAAATTCTAGTATCCAAGCTATTTAAGAAACTGACACACATAGCAGAACAAGAACCAAGTACTCCAAGAATAGGAATAGTTTTCAAAAGAAGAAATGTAAATTGTCAATAATTATCTGTAAGTTTTCACACTAAAATTATAAGGTTTTTACCTCACATCTATGAAATTGACAAAAATGATAAAAAAAAAAAAAAAAAAAAAACAACCACCCAGATAATAATCAAATCTTAAACCTTAAATGGGAATGAGGGCTCACCTGTCCTGATTCTGGAAGAAATCCTTATTACTCAAGCATTCATACACCCAGCCAGGAGCAAAGAGTGCAGCTGAGAACCCATACTTTCGGATCAGCTCCATTGACTACAAAAAGACATAAGACAAAGAGGAGCATTGTTCATAAGAAAATAAAAATCATTCATCTACTACCTTCTCTGAGGCTAAGGCTAATCCTAAGATCAGGATTCTCTCAGCATCTTATTTCTCATCAAATATGGGCCAAACATTTTTCATCAATCTGTTCTGATGATTCCTATTATTTTGATAAATTCTGGAGTTTCTGTAGCTCCTGAAGAACAGGTATTGATCCATTTTTATCTTTGTGTCTCCCACACCCAGCACAGTGCCTGGCACAGAGATAGCACTTATAAATGCTTGTTGGTTGAATGACTTCTTCTCTTGATGGGTGTAGAATCCGATCTGAGCACTCTATAGTTTCACAGATTGGCCATAAGAGGGCATTATAGAGTGGAAGAAAGCCAGAAAGAACATCCAAACAATATAGGAAGACAGGAAACTTCACACCTCATTACATTTTCAAAATAACAGGACATGAGAAGAATGTTCGGTGATTGCATTAATTTATTCATTTAAAGCTTAATTAATGACTGAGGACCTCCCTATAGAAATAGAAATAGGATAGGATTGACAGTCAAGAGACAGACTGATTGTCTATTTTTCTCTTATGTGGTACATCAACCCCCAACCTCCCTTTTCTTTTCTGCTGCTTTAAGTTGCACTGCAAGAAACTTATAATCAACTTATCTTCCAAAACCAAATGCCTCAGGGCATCATCTAAACTGACCAAAGAAATAAAAAATTATATAAAAATACTATTAGTATTCCCCCAGCCTGCTCTGCTGTTCTGAAAAGGTAAAAAGAAAGAAGGTAAGAATTAGTCAGAAATGTGTAGGATTGGTGGTACAGGCTACTACCAAGTACAAGAACTCATTACAGGATCATAGATTTAGAGCTAGAAGACACCACAATTAGTGCAACTCTTTCATTTTACAGATGAGGAAACTGAGGCACTGAGAGGCTAAGTAACTTTCCCAACATCACAGAAGCAATAATAATGAGCAGAGGCAAGTTCTTGACCTGAGGGTTATGACTTCAAATTGAGCACTGTGTCCAGCATTACTTCTCAATGACCTGACAGTCAGGATTAGTAAAATCACAGAAGAGAAATGAAAGAAGCCTTAGAAATTGTTTAGTCATCCCTACTGCTGCCCTCAGCTTCCCCACCAGCATTCCTTTTTTCAGAGAAGAATAGGGACATACTCAAAGACCATGTCTAGAATACGGGTCCCCAGCTTCCAAGTCCTCCAGATAAACCCTATCACTCACATACTGGATAGTCCACAGGTGAATAGTGTTTAAGACTCAATTTTTCTATCCTAAGAAGAAAGATCATCACCTTCCTCCCCCCAAGATGAAAGGAAAGCTAAAAAAAAAAACAGCAACCATTGGAAATAGCCATTAGAAAGCCATTACCCCTTCAAACAGTAACTAAGCCTGATCCACCTCCCCAGTCTACTCACCTTGTTTGTATTAAATCCACCTCCCACAACATTTCCCCGGGCAAATATGTCCACTCCCACATAAACATCTTCCTTTCGAAGTTCAAAGGATGCCATGCGTTCCAGGTGTTCCTCCTTCCAGTTGTAATTGGTAAAAATACCATCACAGGAGTCAAAGAATACTCTAAGTAGCAATAAGAGACACAAAATTGGAGAGGCATCAATTCAGCCAGCTCTGTTCTCAGTCTTTATAGAGCTTTCTTATCCAAAAGGCTTCCCTTTCTACCTGAAGTGGGGACTAGAGGTTGGCTTCCTGAGAACTCATCTTACCTTTAAAGTTAAAAGAGTAGAATCTTACAGACTATAAACTCCTAAAGAACAGGAACTGTGTCTATAAATCATTCTCCATATAAATCTAAGGATAAAGCCACAAGCAAATTTAATCCGCCTGTGACTTCTCACCCAAAGTGGCCAAAAATTCAAAACTCTTACAAGTCAGAGACACTGCTGAGTTTCAACACACACATGTGCACACACACACATATACACGTGCACGTATGCACACACACACACACACACACACACACACACACACACAAATAGTCCAAAGTTTTTTGCTTTTCTTTTTTTAAGCAGTTCATGCTCTTCACAGGAATGAATTAATATTCTTTATAACCAACCCACAGTACTTTAAAATTGGCCTATGCAAATAGTTATGCTTAAGGAAAGACAAATTAAAAAATGCCTTACTTCCCCCAAAGGTAGGTAGAATTCTTTTGGGTAGGAAGACTGAATATCAGCTAATTAGATCTAGAAAGGCAAGGATGAAGACTAGATTCTTCTCAGAGCTTCTCAGCTAATCTGGCAACAACTTTTAATCCATAATATTTACAATGCTTATTAAATTCAGAATGGATTCTAGTCAAATCTTTTCTCACCCTTCTGCCCACATTCAGGAGACAAGGAAAACAGAGACAAAGTTGCCATTGTTAAATCAGCTCACCTATTACTTTCATTCAATTCATTTTGCCAATTTAGCTGTCCATCCTTCACTACACTATCATACCAAATGACCAATCCACCTGGTACATATTGGTGCAACTGGTCAGTCAGGTATCGTAGGAAGAAAGGAGTGTTCTCTACTGCAGCCATCTGTAAGAAAGGAAAAAGCAGATTTGACACTGTCTGAGACGAGGGGGATTTAGAAAACATAAAGGGCTTTTTTCAAGACAGGAAGAAAACTACTGTTGTGAGCTAAGGTGCCTGCACACTGGCCATCATTCCTATTTCCCCTTCTCTTCGCCCCAACCACCACTACATTTTTTACTCCGCCCTGGGTCTCTGATAGGTGACTTTGTCTTGCTCATCCCCGGGGCCCCATACTATATCAGGGCTATGTCACTATGTAACCACTACACATATCTCCTCTTTCCTCACTTTTCCAGCTCCTCTTTTTGTTCTATTTCATTAGAACATAAGCTCCTTGATGTGGGAATAGCAAGAAGGAATAGCAAAAATCTTGCTAACTTGCTTTTGGTTCCTCAGTTTTTAGCATGATGGCTGGCTCTATAATAAAAGCTCTATCTGTTTGGTAGAAAAGAATAAGATTTTGGGTATTACAAAGCAGAAATACATAATACAGAAAAACAAAAACCACTAAAACCTGGAGTTCATAATCTGTTCAATCAAAGAAATGTGGCTGACACATAACTCTCCTAAAGCAGAGATGAAAGGAATAGAACACAATCAGGGAGATTATCTAACCTAAAGGGGAGAAGAGGCTCCCAAGCCAATCCAAACATGAAAGAGGCAGAAAAACCAGGCTAAGTATCTGGAGACACATAAGGAAAGCACACCATTCCCCAATATCAGAAAAAGCATCCTAGGGCAAGGATGGCTTTGTTTGAGAATAAGGCTAGACTACATGAGCTGCTACAGTATTCCATCACAAAGAATGGAGAAGAAAGTGAGAGGAGAGGAAAAGATTAAGAGACAAGTCAGTGTTAACAGAGGTCACTGGTAAAAGGGGAGAAATGAACTAGAACGCGGGGTAGAAGAATGGCTGGGGGAGAAGACCACACTTACACTCAGTGTGTTCTCTATGTTGATCAGCCAGCCATCAAAGCGAAAAAATTGTGCAATGCGGACTAGCTGATCTGCCAGTGTCTGGTAAGAGGATGGGTCTCCAGACAAGAATTTTTCACAGAGCCGCCCACCTTCTGTCCACTCTGTGATAAAGGTTCCTAAAAGACAGAACAAAAAGGTTAGGCTCTTTGATGATGTACAAGTGATTAAATCACTTGCTAAGCAGGAGTGAGTATACCTTGTACGGAAACACCAGAGTTGTAACTTCAGCGGCAAATGAAAAAGGCAACCAATGGGTCTGCAGTTGTTCTGGCTATGCAATAATGGCAAATCTTTATATTTTGCTACATATTACTGAACTTTATGATCTATCTAGACTGTGTGGCTCATACACATTTGGCACAAATTCCATCACTATCGTGAAGCTCTCCTGCTTCCTTCAAACTTTAACTCATGTACAACTTCCTACATGAGGCCCTTCTTGACCTCTTGGATGCTGTCTTTCCCAAACCCAAAATTAACTTGTTTTTATTTACATGGGTTTGATATTGAGCAAACTCTTACATCAGGAGAAGTAAAAGGTCAAAGTAAAAAAGTCAATGGTATGAGTCAAACTGTCTGCAAGGTGGCCATCATCCCCATCACCCCTGAACCAAGTGTTAGAATTATATTCTGCCCTTGGAGCACCGTTCTCTTACAGATGAGCTTTCACTTTGTGTTGCCCATAGCCAAGCCCCCGTAGCTACTTCCAATATATATATCCACATCCTATTGTCACCATACATATCTCCTTTGCCCTTACCTTTCCAGATCCCCTTCATATGCTGTCTTCCCTTTCCATTATCAACAGAATGTAATCTTTTTGAGAAAACGGGTTACTATTCTGTTTTTGTCTCCATAATCCCAATGCTTAGAACAACGTCTTACATAGAATTTAATAAATGCTTGCTTGCTTAAACTTTGTAAAAATACATTAGATATATTTTCTCTCATTTGATCTCTACCACAGCCTTATGAGGTATTATTGTAACCATTTTACAGGTCAGGAAACAGGCTTATTTATGGTCATATTTTTAAAAATGCTCTAAATTACTACTGATTAGAGAAATGCAAATTAAGACAATTCTAAGATCCACTTCACCTCTCATATTAGCTAAGATGATAGGAAAAAATAATAACAAATGTTGGATAAACTGAGACACTAATGCATTATTGGTAGAGTTCTGAAATGATCCAATCATTTCAGAGAGCAATTTGGAACTATGCCCAAAGGGCTATAAAAACTATGCATACCCTTTGATCCAGCAGTGTCTCTATTGGATCTGTATCCCAAAGAGATCATGAAAGAGGGGAAGGATCCTACAAAAACATTTGCAGCAGCTCTTTTTGTAGTAGCTAGGAACTAGAAATTGAGTAGATGCCCAGCAGTTAGGGAATGGCTAATGGCATAAGAATGTAATGGAATAGTATTATTCTACAAGAAATGTTGAGCAGGCTGATTTCAGAAAAGCCTGGAAAGACTACATAAACTGATGCTGAGTGAAGTGAGCAGAACCAAGAGAACACTATACATAGCAACAAGATTATGTAATGATAAATTGAAATGGACTTGACTTTTTTCAGCAATGAAGTTGGTCATTCAGGGCGATTCCAAAAGACTTGGGATAGAAAGTGGCATCTGCATCCAAAGAGAGAACAATATAGAGACTGAATATGGATCAAAAATAATATTTTCACCTTGTGTTGTAATTTTTTTGTTTGTTTTTTCTTTCTTTCTCATGGTATTTTACTTTTTGATATAATTTTTCTTGTGCATAATGATGAATATGGAAATATGTTTAGAAGATCTTCTGTCTTAGGAAAAGGGCTCAAGGGAAGGCAGGAGAAAAATTTGGAAACACAAAGTTTTGCACAGGTGAATGCTGAAAACTATCTTTGCATGTATTTAGAAAAATAAAAAACTATTAAAAAAACAAACCAAAAAAAAAAAGAAAGATGTAAAAGTAAAGTACTATTTATGGCCTTACCACTAAAGAAATATTGGAGGAAAGATCTAAGCCCAAGTCTCTCCTGGTTCCAAGGCCAGTACCACTTCCTCTAGTGGTATTAGCAGCTCCCATTTATGTAAAATCTTAGGTTTTACAAAATATTTTATATACATGATCTCATTGATCCTCACAATAATCCCATTAGGTTGTTATCCCATTTAGCAGATAAGGATACTGAGGCACAGATAAGTCAAAGAACTTGTCTAAGGACCCAGAGCTAATAACGTTGAAGAGTTAGAGAAGCTTCAACATTAGGTTTCTAACTTCAAAGTTAATGTTCTTTCTACTACACCCCAGGCTAAGGAGGCAGTGTAGAAAAAAATCAGTATACATCCTCCCTGTGTGACCTGGGACAGATCATTTAAACTCTACACCTGTTTCCTAATTTGTAAAATGAAGGAATTGGACTTTTAAGATCCCTTCTGATGGGATCTTATCTGTGAACTGAACTTATTTTTACACACTTCCAGTCCACAACTGGATTTTTTCTTCATTTCCACATTCCTCAGACCAACTAACATATATGCTCTCTTTAATAACAGAAGCTAAATTCAGTCTGCCATCACTCTTACCCAGCACAGAGACCCCATGCTTATGGGCAGCATTGGTCCAGACCACTGGAGGAATGGTGACTGTGTGATGGCTGAAGTATACAAAGATGTCAATGTACTGCCAGTGGTAGAAGGTGTAGGGAGACTCTGTCATTGAGCCTTGAATAAACCTAGGAAAAGGAATAGAATGAAATAAAATCACAGGATTTTAAATTGTGAAACTCAATTCAATTCAACAAGCATTTGTTATATACCAACTATGTGCTAGGCACCGTTGGATAAAAAGACAAACTAAAGCAGACCATGCCCTCAAAAAGCTTCTATTCTCTTGGAGGGAAAAGAACACATTCGTATGAAATGAAATTCGAAATGGAAATACACGGAAAGTAATTTCCAAGTAAAAGGTACTGGAAACTATCTGTATCTCTCTTTTTACATTTGGATTCTGACATATCATATTTATCTGTATATATGCCATGTTCCCTGATCTCACCCCATCACCAGAAAGTAATAAGAGGGCAGGGATTATGTCTTATTCAGTTTTATTCCTACCTTGGCAGGTATTGCAATCATCTGCACACAAGTCCTGAGAAAATGTTTGCCATAAAAATATCTAGAACTATACATATCAGGTGACACTGAACACATATGAATACAATTACATGATACTCTTAACAGAAATAAAGGAAGACAAGTAATTGTAGATATATTAAGCATTTGTAATTGGGCTGTATCAATATAATAAACATGATGGTACTTCTTAAATTAATTTAACGCCCCAACAATCAAAGTACCAAGTAGCTACTTTAGAACTAAAAATAATAACATAATTCATCTAGAGGAACAAAAGGTCAAGAATATCAAGGAAAACAATGGGGAAACAAATCAGGAAGTAAAGGGGTCTAGTAGTATCTGATCACTAAAAAGCAGCAATCACAAAAACGATTTGATGATGGCTAAAAAAATAGAAACATTTGAAAAGTATCTGAGGATAGACTAAATAAACAAAATACAAAAGCAAATGAACACAACTGCAAAGTATTTAACATAACCATTACAAGAATACCACAAAGGAACTCCAAATGGATACATGATATAAATATAAAAGTTTATAAAGTTTAAAAAAATCGAGAAGAGGAGATAACCTTTCACAACTAGGAAGAGAAAGACTTCAAACAAGTAAAATAAAAAATTTTGAGGAACTAAAATTTTAAAACTTTTGTTCAAAAACATCAATGTGGTAAGAATTTGAAGGGAAACCTTTACCACAGATTTCTCTGATAAAAGGCCTGATATCCAATACATATACAGAAACTTCAAATATATAAGAACAGTCTAGTCTTCAACTGTATGACCCTAGTTTAGTCACTTAATTTATCAGTGTTACAGGCAAATCTCTAAGATTATAAATTATAAAGAAGCTGCCAAGAGAATTTCCTCACCAGGGCATTTCCTATTCCAGTGAAATCACAGGTCTAATATCTATTTCCTACATAAGAACAAGAGTCGTTCTCCAAAAGACAATTTGTCAAATGTAAGTTTTCAAAAGAAAAAAATGCAAGTAACCATGTGAAAAATGCTCCAAATTACTAATTATAAGAGAAAAACAAACTAAAACAACTCTGAGGTTTCACAAACTGACAAAAATAAAGAAAATAGCAATTGCTATAAGAGCTCTGAGAGAACAGATATATTCATGTTCCTTTGGTGAAGCTGTTAATTGGTCTAATCATTCTAGAAAGTAATTTGGAGCAATACTAAAAAGTCACTATGCTCTTTGATCCAGCAATAACACTAAGCTTATATCCCAAGGAAATCAAAGAAAAAGGAAAAGAATCCATGTATACAAAAATACTTTTTGTTGTAGCAAAAAATTGGAAACAAAGCGGGTGTCCATCAATTTAGGGTTTATGAATCTAATGGAGTATTATGATGACTCACAGATTCAGAGTAATGTGGGAAACTCATAAACTGACGAATAAAATGAGCAGAACTAAGAGAATAATTTATATTATGATCACAATATTCAAAGAGAAAAACAACTCTGAAAAATTTAGAACTGTTTAATACAGTGATTGGTCATGATTTCAAGACTTGATAAAGCATCCACATGTGCAAAAATGCTTATAGCAGCTATAGTGGCAAGGAACTGGAAAATGAGTGGATGTCCAATAATTGGGGAATGGATGAATAACTTATGGTAATGTATGAATGTAATGAAATATTATTATTTTATAAGAAATGATAAGCAGGCTAATTTCAGAAAAGCCTGGAAAGACTCATATGAACTAATGCTTAGTGAAGTGAGCAGGGCCAGAAGAACATTGTATATAGTAATATCAAGATTATGTCATGTTCAACTGTGATAGACTTATCTCTCCTCAGTAATACAGTACGTCAAGATAATTCCAATAGAACTGGAATGGAAAATGCCATTTATATCCAAAGGGAAAACTATGGAGACTGAATGCAGATAGAAGCATACTATTTTCACTATGTTTTGGTGGGGTTTTTTTTGCTTTTTCTTTCTTGTGAATTTTCCCTTTTGTTCTGATATTTCTGTCATTTCAATATGACAAATATGGAAATATATCTACAGTGACTGTACATGTATAATCTATATCAAATTGCTTGCTGTCTTGAGGAGAAGGGAGGTAAAGAAAGGAGGGAGAAAAAAAGTCAAAACTCAAAATCTTTCAAAAATGAATACTGATAATTATCTTTACATGTAATTAGAAAAATAAAATATTATTGATAAAGCATGCCTCTCGAAAGAAACAATGAACTCCAGCTACAGAATAAGACAGATATTTAGGTATCAAGGTAAAGCCTTGATTTGTCTAATCCTAATCTATCCTAATTTGCTATAGAATAGGATGAGTTGGTGGGAAATGACATGATGTAAAAAAAACCGGGGAAAAAGCAACCACAAAATATTTACAAAATACACAAAAGAAAAAGACAAAATCAAAATGGAACACAGGCCAATTCTGTTATTTCCTTTTAAAATTTAACAATATACATTATAGGAACTATAATGAATTAACAAGGAACAAGAAGTTCAATTAACAAAAAGTTTTATTCATAATATTTTGTTGTTCATCTTTGCATATTGAAATATTTGTGTTTATATATGGCTAACTTAATAAAAAAGACAATTTTAAAATGATGTTTGTTGAATTGGATAACTGAATTCATCTATGTCCATTCTAACTCACCCCTTCTGCCAAAATAATTCCCCATGAAGCATCTTTCTTTTTGGTTTTGACATACAAGATGACAAAATCTTAGAGTTAAAGAGAGAAAAGAAAAATCCCTTCACTTATAGATGAAGAAACAAACCTACAGACTGTGTGATTTGTCCAAAGTTACAAGTATGTACCAAAATCAAAAGTTCAATTCAGTTCTTCTGACTCCAAGTTTTTCATTTCTTCACTGTACCACCCTGCTTTTCATTAGTGGGAGATATCTTTCAAATGTGGAGGAGAATTGATTATAGAATAAATGAGATTGCAAAAAGAAGTGGGGAATTCCATAATTCATTCAGGTAAAATCTCCCTATGTTCTATAACAAATCTTACAAGTTATATAGGATTTTTAAATCAACAAATAGCCTAATTTACTCAATATTCCCAAACTAGTTAGTTACAAAGGCAGAACTTGAACCCATGTCTTCTCATTCCTAATTAAGTACTCTTTTAACTACAGCTCCTTGGTATCTCTCAATTTAATTACTGTTTTATTGGGTAAAGAGGGTATATTCACTCACCTGTCACCTAAATAGCCACCCATCATGTCATGGCATAACAGAGTCCGAGGCCTCTGGCTTTGAAGTGGGGGTTGGCGATCTGCTAGGGGTATCATAGCAATATTAAAGGCATCATCTCTACCTGGATTCCATGCCAGAAGCTCCTCCAGTGATGAAAAATAAAAGCTGATAGGTTCAGTGGTGATCTTATCATAATTTCTAGCTGGACAGATGAGAGAAACATTGGAGACAGCCATTGAAATATTGTAACTTTGAAATAAAGAAATGAAACAGATGAAATCTTGAGAGGAAGGCAAGAAGCTTTGAGGTTGTTTTTTTTTTTTTTTTTTTCAATTTATTTTATGTGTCAGGATCCCTTTAGCTATTGAATGAAGCTTAAGGACTCCTTCTGAGAATGTGTTCAAGTGAATAAAATAAAATATATAGAATTTCAAAGGAAATTAGTTATAGTAAAATACAAACATAGTCATCAAAATATTTTAAAAGCAAGTTAATGGATCACAGTTAAGAATCCTTGCCATAAGGCCTGCAAAAGTGAAACAATATGCACAACTTCAGGTTTTCTCACCTGGCAAGGGCTCTGGCTTAAAATTGATTACCTCTCGAAAGACTGGACTCTGGCTCTCTTCCACACTTTAAAAAAGGAAAAAACACCAAAAATATATTATTACAAAATGGACTAGGATTAAGATAGAAGAAATTTTTCTCCTTAAATTTTAGAAATTCAACCTATCTTCAGAATTTGCACAATTGTTCACATTATATAATACAACCTTACTCCTAGATGCCATGTCTGCCAAAACAACCAACCCAGAAGACTTGCTTCAAAAACTAAGGGCGGATCATATCATAGAGGAAACATTGTCTTCAAAAAATAATGTGCTAAAGTACTAAGGAATAAACAGTTTCTGCTCTTACGTAGTTTACCATCTAATGGGAGAAGAAAATATACAAAAGAAATTTGAAAAGGAGGATAGGCACAAACCAAAAGGAAAGATATTGGGAAAACTTGGAGTGATTTCAACACCCAACTTAAAATACTTTCAGGTATTTTTTTTTTGTATCTCTCATTTTAGAATTTAGACTTTTTTACTTCCTAGCTGTGTGACCCCAGACAAGTCACTTAACTCCAACTGCCTCAGGAAAAAAAAAGAATGTAGGCTCTATGAGGACAGAAATTATCTTTCTTTCTTTCTTTTTTTTTTTTTTTTTTTTTTTTTTTTATCCCTAGTGCCTAGCAAAGTCCTTGATATATTTAATAAAAGCTTGCTGGATGATATATAGACTGAAGGAAAATAAGGTATTATTAATAATAATTCATTAGTGAACCTAGAAATATGCTAGAGTCTTCAACAATTATCCAGCTGTTTGGAAGAGGAGTGGAAATATAGGATGACAATCACAATCCATCCATGCCTGCTCATTTTATAGGACTCTCTCTGTCCTATGCAAAATGGGAAGCAGGGCATGAGAGGGTTCTAGGAAAGTAGGAGACTCGCCTATCTTCCAAGATGCATATGGCACAATGGGCAGAAATTAAATGTGTTACGACTGGGAAAGGGGATCCATTTTTTCATAGGCACAAACAGAATTATTGCTGCGGAATTCCATACTGGTTAGTTTATAAATGCCCTAAAGACCAATTCCTAGCTCAGAAGTGAAAAGAGTGCACAATGGAGAGATGTGATAGAGTGAGGGAGTGCCCAAGATTCAGAGTTGTCCAAGATATCAGTTGGAGATAAGCCCCAAAAATCATTACTGCAGGCAGTGGTTTATAACCCATTTTATTCTTCTCAGTTAGTTGATCATATAATCCTTGAGGTCAGAGCTAAGCCCCAATTTTTGAAACCAGTGACTTAGAAGACAGGAAAAATCCAAATGGAAGTGAAATCATTTATCCTAGATAAATTAAGCCACAAAATGTCAGAGGTACAAGGGACATTGGAACTACTCCATCCCCAGCCCGTTACAAGGTGAGGACTCTAGAGCCCTCTGGAAGTGACTTGCTCAAGGTCAAACAGTGAGGCGGCAGAGGCAAACCTAATTTAGCAGTTTCACATAACAGTTAAAAGCCCTGAATCTGAAGCCAGAGTCTCGCATTCTAGTGGTGGCTGTACTACTAAGAACTCTGATCTTTTCTAAGTCAGATTTTTCCTCTGATAACGAAGGGAAAGGCCTGGATAATCTCTAAGATCCTTTTGGTGATTCTAAATTATAAGATCCTATAGCCATCCCCTCACTGGACAAATAAGGAATTCAAAGAGGACTGACTTCTCTGAGGTCATCCAGTTGTCGTCGGTTTTTAGTTTCATTTTTTAATGCAAACCCATTAGGTTGTCAAAAAAGGGAAGGGGAAAGCTTGGGCACAGTGGCCTAGCCTAGGCCGGCAAGTAAGAGATAACCAAGCCGGAGGAGAGGAAGGAGGCGAGTGCTCAAGCCAGAGGGGAAGAAAAATATGTCTTTTGCGTCACCACATCGCGCGCTCTCGGTCTCTCCTCCCCAACCCCCACCCCGGCTCTCTAGATCTCTTCCAACTCTTTCTCCCAATATCCCTTCACCTCCGTTCAAGCCTCTTCGGCGAATGCGGCGGCATCTTTTCAGTCTCCTCCAGCTCCTCCTTCTTCTCCACCGCCCCCAGCAAGTGCGGAGTGCGCCGTCTCGGTTTTCCCCGGGTTGCACCCTCTGCCGAAGACTCCATTGGATCTCTCAGGAGGAGTCTATCTCAGGTTCCCAGACCAGCCTTTGTGACTGGCCCTTGGACTCCCGGCGCCAGCTTAGAAGTCCCGGCTCCAGCCAGTGGCGACCTTCGGCTCCGCCTCCTGCAGGCCCGGCCTCCAATCAAGAGCTCCCAAACAACCCAGGATACACTTACCCTTAGGGAGGGTCAGAGTACCAGTGGGTCGCTCCTGGGTTTGTGGACGTAGGTATTCTCAGAATTAGAGATAGATAGAATGAACGAATGTGGGGGCGGGGTGATACCAAAGGGTTTTGTCTTAAGTAAATTGGACTACAGATTTTTCCCTTTCCAGCTTCTAAACCTTCTCCAGTTTCCAGCTTGGGTAGCCGAATGTCAAAGCTGCTGGGATGGACGCCCACGCCACGCTGAGTTGTGTATATTTATTGCACTGGCTTTGAAATGTTTATGAGGCGTCAGGGAACTCTGAAGGCTATCCTTCCGGCTGCCCTGACCGCAGCTGGAGCCCGCAGCTGGATCTGGGCGGCGGTCATGCTGTGCTCTGCTTATCTTGGGACGAGAAATAAAGAGAACTTCCGGAAAGCAGAGACTGCCTAAAAGTGAGTGCTACGGAAGAAGAGGAGGAGGCTTATGATCCCTCACTTTGTACAAAGCGACTTTGTAGCAGTGGAAGAAACCTTAGCGACTGAAAGGTGCAGTGAGCAAAGAGCCACATTTGGCTTCAGAGTACGAATGTAAATGGAAATTTAAATCTGGAATTTAGTCTCTGGACATTTTATACCTGTATAATTATACAAGTGGGCACGAGATAGCCTCTTAGGTCTCTTCCTGCTCTAAATCCATGAAACTATGATGAATAATCTGTAGGTGTATTAATTAATCATTACTATGATTAATATTGAAGGGAAGAAAACAAACATTTATTAAGGGTCTATTATACAGTGTATCAGGATCTTTACAAATATTTTCTCATTTGATCTTCACAATAAACCTGAGACGTAAGTGGTTATTAACCTCATTTTATAGTTGGGGACAGAGGTTAAGTGATTTTCCTAAGATACACACCTAATAAATGTCTGAGGTCAAATTGGAATTCAAGCCTTCCTAACTCCAAAGGCAGCACTCTAGCCATTGTACCTCCTAGCTGCCTCTAATAATGAAAAGGATGCTGGAGATAACGTAGTCAAGAAACTGGAATAGATATATTTTCATTGTCAATTTCATTGACTCCCCTAGCTTTAGGAAGGTTCCTCCTAAAGAAATACCCTAATTTCCCTTGGAAATATACATCATGATGATTCTTTGTTTTGCTTTGTTTTTTGCTGAGGCAATTGGAGTTAAGTGACTTGCCCAGGGTCACACAGCTAGGCATGTTAAGTGCCTGAGACCAGATTTAAATTTAGATCCTCCTGACTTCAGAGGGGGTGCTCTATGCACTGCGCCACCTAGTTGCCCCTCATAATGATTCTTTAAAAAAGAAAATCATTAAAAAAAAAAAAAAAAAAGTCTCATAGACTGTTCAATCTCTAACACCCCTTTCAGGGGGTCTCCAAGATTGAAACTATTTTTATAATAACACTAAGACATGATTAGTCTTTTTCACTCTCATTTTCTCACGTGGAATTTTTCAGAGGATTTGTGGCCTGCAGAAGTAAAGCAGCAAACATGAAGAGGGAGTTAATATCTTGTCTCAATAGATATAACACTACAAAAACAAAAGTTCTTTGAGATCTTTGACTATTTTTAAGGATGTAAAGGAATTCTGGCATCAAAAAAGTTTGAAAACAAATGCTTTAAGGAATGCAAAATTTTTTCCTCATAACCTTTTTAGGATAGTATTATAAAGTCCTTCATGGGAAGAATTTATGATCAAAGAACATTATGAAAGACAAAATGGACAACTTTAATAACATTAAATTTAAAAGGTTTTGCACAAACAAAACCAACAGAAACAAGATTAAAAGGGAATCAAGCTGGGAGGAAAATCTACAGCCAGTGTTTGTGATAAAAATTTCTAAAATTATATGTGACAAATTTATAAGAATTTATAAGAATACAAGTCATTCCTCAATTGATAAATTGTCAAAGGATATGAATAGATAATTTTTAGATGAACAAAATTAAAGTCATATGAAAAAATGCTCTAAATCACTATTGATTAGAGAAATGTAAATTAAAACAACCCTAAGGTACCATCTCACACCTCTCAAATTGGCTAAAATGACAGGAAAAGACAATGATAAATGTTGGAGTGAATGTGGGAGAACTGAAACATTAATGCATTGTTGTGGGAGTATAATGTGTGAAATTATCCAACTATTATGGAGAACAGTTTAGAATTATGTCCAAAGGGCTATAAAACTGTACAATACCCTTTGACCTAGTAGGGACTCTACTGGGTTCATATCCCAAATCATAAAGGAGGAAAAAGTACCCACATGTGCAAAAATGCTATAGCAGCTCTTTTTGTGGCAGCAAAGAATGGGAAAATGAGCAGATGTCCAACAATTGGGAAATGACAAAACAAGTAATGGTATATGAAAGTAATGGGATATTATTGTTCTATAAAAAAATGATGAACAAGCTGATTTTAGAAAGGTCTGGGAAGATTTACACAAACTCATGGTGAGATAAACAAGAAGAATCAGGAATACATTGTACACAATAACAGCAAGAAAGTGCGATGATCAACTATGAAATACTTGTTTTCAGTGGGTCAATGAGCCAGTGCAATCCCAATATATTTTGGATAGAAAGTGCTATCTGCATCCTGAAAAAGACCTATGGAGATTGAATGTAAATCAACAAATGCTATGATAACTCCTTTTTTCTGCTTTTTTTTTCTCTCTCCCATGGTTTTTTCCTTTTGTTCTGATTTTTCTCACCCATGATTCCCAAAGCAATGTGTTAAAAATAAATACATAAAAATAAAGCCCTTCATTGACCCTTGCAAAACTTTTTTGTTCCAAATTTTTCCCTCCTTCCACCTCCTCCTCTAGATGGCAGATAGTCCAATACATGTTAAAATATATGTTAAATCTAATATATGTATACATATTTATAGTTATCTTGCTGCACAAGAAAAATCAGATCTAGAAAGAAAAAAAAAAAACCTGAGAAGGAACACAAAATGCAAGCAAGCATCAATAGAAAATGTGAAAATGCTATGTTATGTTATTGTCCACACTCAGTTTCCATAGGCCTCTCTCTGGGTGTAGCTGATTCTCTTTATCACTGAACAATAGGAACTGATTTGAATCATCTCATTATTGAAGAGAGTCATGTCCATCAGAATTGGTCATTGTATAGTCAGTCTTGTTATTGCCAGTATCAGCTTTTAAGACATGTAGAATTATAGAATGTCAGAGTTCAGACAAAGTTCAGTAACATCCCTCTCAATTCTAGTGCCTTGTCTTGAAAATGCCCTATTTGCCTTGTATGTAGTTGTGTGGGGGTTTCTTTTTATGTAGTTCTTTTCTTATTTTCTCCTCCATTAGATTTTTTACTTCCTCAAGATCAGGGACTATCTTTTGTGTTCTTTGCATTTCCAGTGCTTAGTAAAGTGCCTGGCACTTAGTATATAAATAAGATAAATGTTTATTGACTGAGTGAAGACTCCCTTAGTGTGAGTTTCTCTTAAAGTTCTATCCTGGATCCTTTTCATTCTCTACCTTCTTTCCTTTGCTCGTATATGCTCAGGTGCAAACATTTGTCAGGATTCCTGTGCATCTGATCAAGAAGACTTTAACTTGAAAAGAGAGAAGAAATGAGTAAACTGCCCAGACGGATCTAGCCAGTCTGATAACAGTAAAGAGTCAAGAATAGAAGACCAGGAATTCATGAAAGATGATATCCAAGAAAATCAACAATATAAATCATGCTCTCAGATATCTATATACAAAAGTATAAAACATGGATTATAATCATGGTAATATGAGATCCTAACATGGAGAAAATATTAACTTTATTTATATCACTAAAATTTGGTGGGATAGAAATGTGATTAGGATACTTTATTGTAGAATGGATAAAAGAGGGAGTGGAATAGCATTTTATGAGAATGCATATTCTATACACATAGATGATGTGGCTCCAACACTCTGGGCTTACTAATTTGCCTGTAATTGCCATCACATCAGTAGGGCTATGATTTCTAAAGAGGAACCACCAACATGTGGTTTTCAGAATATTAGGATCACCCTATTGAAGGTGAGAGGATATGCTTATACTATCCACTGTAACTCTTGAGCCCCCATCAGTATATTCTCCATTTATATAAAATCATTTACTATTTAACTCTCAACAAAAGAACATTTGTTTAACCTTAGAAGACAAAAGCAAGAATAATTATAATTTCACATCTATACAATATATGACAAATACAGAAAAAATATGTCACAGTATACTTATATCACAGTCTCCCACCAACATACACAATGTCCACAGGGGAGAAAAGGCCCACACTTATAGAAACTAAGTAGGGGTGCCCATGAGTGGAGAAAAATAGGTACTCAGATTAATTCACAACTTGTTGCTATAGATCTTGATGTTTTTGGTTCCTTCAGAAACAAGATAAATCACACAAACCTGTTTCTCTGCCAACTTCTTTCCTTCTAGTTTCAGCTTTAATGCTGAAAACATTCTTTTTTTTTTTTTTTTTTTGGAGTAATTACAAGTTCTTTACAAGTGCAAATTTTTTTAATTAACAGGGATCTGAGAAAGTATTTTGCTATGACATTGACAAGCTTATTCCCTTAAGCCAAATTGTAAAAATCCTCAGATTTGCTTTCTGGGTAAAATAGACGAATACAACCAGATCTTTACTCAACAGAATTCTGCTTTATCCAATTAATACAGCAAACTATATATGAAGCTTGTCTTTTAAAAAATTAATTCATTTTACATAAATACAAAATGGAAAAAAAAAATTTTCCATCTATGCAGAAGACAAACTACCAGTAGTTTCAACAGTTAGTTAGTGCCTTATAATAAATATAGATTTAAATCTGCTTCAGGAAGCCTGACTTTTCCTTCTGTTTCTTCCTCTCAAACCAGAGAAGGCAGTAGAGAGCAGTTAGGCATCTCTGAGATGTTTCCCCTCTTTCAATGCATAAATATCATTGGAAAGCAAAACTCAAACTACACCAGAATTCAGCTTTCTTCAGTGAAGTCCTTGGCAACTCTTCCAGTCTTTTATTTAGTCAATCCACAGAACAATGCTGGTTCCAGTTAGCAGGATCCCATAACTGCAACTGAAGCTTTCTTATCACCTGCTTCTCCTTCTAGCTTTATAGCTTTTTCACAGCTGGCTTTTCAAGTATTTCTTAAAGTCTCAAATCAAAGGCTTTTCAAAGTTATTGACATTTCTTTCTCTTATAATGGGAAACTCATGAAATCTATCTTCCTGTCAGTTATGAACCCAACAATACTTATTTGATCTTCCCATGGTCTCTAAAGTTACTTTGTTTACAATTGGGTCAGATATAGTTTTTCATATTCTAAAAACAATCATGCAAAGTGAAAGTAGACTAAAAAATATCCAGACCCAGTCCTTTCTCTGATTTCAAATAGATCCTTTTAAAATCTTGTTATGAGAAGCCATTCATTATACACTCCTTTTTTTTCCTTTCTTTCTTTTTTTTTTTTTTTTTTTTTTTTTTTTTTTTTTTTTTTTTTTTTTTTTTGGTGAAGCAATTGGGGTTAGTTGACTTGCCAAGGGTTATACTGCTAGTAAATATTAAGTTCTTGAGGGCAGATTAGCCCTTCATTATGCACCCTTCCTAGCAATCTGTGTTACTACTTCATTTTTTTTTTCTAAGAAACTGTTTCTTCATTAATGAATTTTATAATTTTTTTTCAAAAGTTTCTTCCTAGAATTGCACACATTTCTTGCTGTCTTGGGGAGGAAGGAGGGAGAAAATTTTGGAACACAAGGTTTTGCAAAAGTGAATGTTAAGATCAGCAGGATGATTTCAGAAAGTCCTGGAGAGACTTACATGAACTGATGCTAAGTGAAGTGAGGAGAACCAAGAGAACACAGCAACAAGATTATATGATTAGTTCTGATGGACATGGCTCTTTTTAACATCGAGGTGATTCAGGCCAGTTCCAATGGTCTTGGGATAGAAAGAG
Organism: Sminthopsis crassicaudata; assembly: GCF_048593235.1. Lineage (NCBI taxonomy): Eukaryota > Metazoa > Chordata > Mammalia > Dasyuromorphia > Dasyuridae > Sminthopsis > Sminthopsis crassicaudata. Next base: position 315,215,664 of record NC_133620.1, on the reverse strand, counting down.
CCATCTGCACTTAGAAAGAGGACTGTGGAGACTGAGTGTGGATCACAACATAATATTTTAACCTTTTTTGTTCTTGTTTGCTCATTTTTCTCTTTTTTCTCTTTTTTTTTCCTTTTTGAGATGATTTTTCTTGTGCAGCATGATAATTGTGGATAGAAGAATTGCATATATTTAACATATATTAAATTACTTGCTGTCTAGGGGAGGGATTAGGGGAAGAGAGAAGAAAAAATGGAATATGAGGTTTTACAAGGGTGAGTATTAAAAACTACACATATGTTTTGAAAATATGTTTTTTTAAAGAGGTGAATGTTAAAAACTATCTTTGTGATAGTTGTGATATCTTTGTGAAAAAAATATATTTGGAAAAATGAAATACTTTTTAAAAATAAATAAAGTTCTTTTCTACCTATTTCAGCAAGCACATTGTGAACAGTACAAAAGGGATGATACCTAACATACATATCTCTATGTATGTGGAAACCTGAGAGAAGAGACATGGTGGAGAACATTCAGATTAAATGCTATAAATGTAAAAATATAAATAATATTATTGCAAAGAGAAACAATCTAGACTACATGAATAGAGGAAGGAATTAGATGAAGAGTTTGGGAAACAAATAATAAGCCAGGAATGAATGCAAAATATCATAGTTAAAAGTTAAAAAAAATTATCTGGATATCCATTTGTGCTCTCTGCTAAAAGAAGAGCAGGTAATAAATTATTATTTATTAAAATGATAATTTCATCTTTCAAAAGGTGTAACAAACAATAAGAAAATTTGCTGTTCTGGATGTGTTTATGACCAACAAGAAAGTCGCTGAAGTAGTAGTGATAAGATCATTGGAAAATAGTGACTACTCCATCACAGGAGATAAAGAACAAGAAAGTCAAATGTAGGCTGATATGCAGCCTAGATTTTAAAAGGTTCAGAGAAAATATCATTAAGATCTATTAACACAATACTATTCAGAGAAAATCATCCCAAGAAGACAGGAAGCACTCAAAAATAAAATTCTGAAGACATAAGAAAAAATTATTCAAATTTGTAGAAATGGGAGGAGCTGCTTAAAAAGGGCAATGAAACCAAACAGAACTCATTGACACACAACTGGTTACTTCCAGCTTACATCTCATCACAATATACTTGATGTGCTCTTTCCATTTTTTATGACATTTTCATTTCATAATATCAAACATCTGGGACTATGATGTTTGATTCCAAATGTATTGTTCCTACTGTCATTGGCAAAATAGTTTGTTATAGAAATGCAGACAGAAATGTTCCATCTTTCAGTTGCATGTCCTCCCCTTTTATTTTCAAATTCTCTTGCAATAATGTGCTCTAATTGGGTCTCATGCCAAGCTTTCTGCAAACTTATTTTTCTTGTTTCGTTTTATTAGGCAATATAGCTCATTGAGACACAGCAAATGAGTTTCATTCTAGATGGATGATGCCTATGGATGTCACATCTCTCTATTTGAAAAATAGGTCAAGCACCTATGGCTGAAGCAATTACTGAGTTCTTTGGGACTCCTCATTGTGGTGATTGCTTTACATTGGTTAAACATCCATTGGAAATGGTGACAAGTCACAGTAATGTCTTTTCTTTTATGGAATTCTATTTTTATATCAGTAGTTTATATAACTAGTCTTTGTTTTGATTGTCACTCTAAGAGGCTGATGGCCTAATTGTCCACAAATCTGGAAATAACTCCACTCCACTTTAACACTTTATTGGGAGTTATTTCTTAATTTGTGGGCAGTTAGACTATCAACCTCTTAGAGTGACAATCAAAGCAAAGACTAGTCATATAAACCACTGATGCAAAAAAACAAAAACAAAAACAAAACCAAGCCAAACTACCAGAAATAGCATTCTATAAGTACTCTGTGGGCAGCTAGGTACACAGTGGGTAGAGGGCCAGGCATGGAATCAGGATGATTCTTCTTCCTAAGTTCATATATGTCCTCAGACCATTACTATACCCTAGTGTGACCCTAGAAAAGTCATTTAACCCTATTTGCCTCAGTTTCCTCATCTGTAAAAATGAATTGGAAAAGGAAATGGCAACCACTCCAATATCTTTACCAAGAAAGCCCCAAATTGGTTCACAAAGAGTCACATATAGCAAATTTCATAAATGAGGATCCTCGCATATGAAAATTCTTCATGTAGAAGTAAATGGATAAAGCATCAAGTCAATCCAGCATAGTTGTCTAGACTATTTCTTGCTGTTCATAAGCCAGAAAGAAAAGAGCTCCTAGCCCCACATATTCTGGCTACTTTGTATCCAGGTGAAAAAAGGAAGCTATTCAATTGAACCAATGTTGTTTCCTTGATAAATATACCTTCTCCCTGCTTTGAATATTCTTACCTTCCTGTAGCTAAGTAAATCTCTTTTTATTAATGGTGAGATGGACTAGGATTCAACTTCTACTCTAAGGGCTCTCATTTTAAGGAAGACCTGGCCTACCACAAGGTTTTTAATTACTTTTTTCTTTATCTTTTTGTTAGGTTTTTAAAATAGTTCTTGTGGAAAAGTACAAAATTAATATCACCTCTGATTTCAACCGTTTTGATTTTATGCTGTATTGATTTTTCTAATTGAGTAAGTATTTTTCTGAACTCACCTTCCTCAGGAATGAATTTTCCCCTCCAAGTTAGTTTAAAGGTATGGGTGAAAGGGAATATTGTTATCACTTACACCATTAGCCCCAAACAAACATTTAAAAAATTGCTGTCTATAAGCCCTAATAAGGTTAATCTGGTGCCATTCCCCAAAAGATATGTATTCTCGTCTGTCTTTGTGCAGTTGTGTGTGTGGAGTCTCCAAAGGGACAGCAATAGTGGAGTTACTGATCTCCTGACCAAGATTACAAGAGGCATATGAGTCCCATAAAACAATTAACATTTTTTCATTTTAAAAGAGAGTTATCATTAGCCATATCTCAATGCCAAACCACTTTCCTAGTGTAACAAATTATAATAACTTCCAAAACTACCTAGTCTTGTCTCCACTTCTGTGTGTCAATAAAAAATCATCTTCCCCCTCACCCATTGAGATGACCAGTCTAACCTGCTTTGTTAGCAATTATATGTGTCACTTTTAATAAAATGATTGTTTGGGATAGTGAAGTGAGATACAATGGAAAAATATAAGTCCTGGAGTCAGGAAGATCTGAGTTCAAATTCAGCCTCAGACACTTGACATTTATTAGCTGTGTGACCATGGGCAAGACACTTAACCAGGATTGCCTTGCTCCTCCACCCAAAAAACCTATCTGATTATGCTGAGAGTTTGTACCTTAGTTTATCTTTAAAGCTTTTACCTGTAGAAGGCCAGGAGGTAAGATTCCATTCCAGGTTTTGAGTCTTACAGTAACTTGGTTCACACTCTTAGTGAAATAGCAGAGACTGTTTATCAATATAATAAATAAATAATCTAGTGACTGAAGCAAAATGCAAGCACTACTCTTTGGATTAAAAGTTAGACCTTTGAATTTAGGACAGGAAAGAATGTTCACAAGGAGACTAAAGGTATTTGGGAGAAAGATACATGAGATAATGGTATAATAAACTTTACTCTGATGTGTATCTCAACTGGGGGTTAATCATTTACATCATATTAGAATTTTGTTAGGCTATAGGAATTTTTTAAAAGTATATGAGCATTTGAGGTATATATATATATATATTTGTGTCTCTCATCAATAAACTTTGAAGAATCCAAAACCAGGACTTTTTCACCTGGCCCCTGTATGTCACATCCTTCATCACTACAGGAGTTTGTTTTATCAGGAATTATTGAGGGATATTAATTAAATAAAACTGTATTTAAAATTGGGAACACATGAACTGACAAAATTATTTCAAATTTTACAAAGATATCCTAATCCAAATTCTAAAAGAAATCTTACCAAATAAGCTGGGATTAATTGCAAGCAGGAGGAGGAGCAATAAATTCTTGTTACTTGGACAGCATGGATGTATTTGCTAACCAGGCTCAGAAGGGTTTTCCTGTTTGCCCTCAGATGGTGGTGATATTGATTCAAGGAGCTTTAATGATTGGCAAATTATACTGAATAGATACTAAGGTTCAATTGATAATATTTTTAGCTTAGAATTACAATTCGTGACTAACCATCAATGAATAGTTCCATAACTGACTTAACAAAAATTAGCCTTTTTGTATGTGTATTCCATCTATCTAGACTGTAGATTGTGCCTTAAATCCCATGAAAAATGGATTTGAGAGGAGAGGCTTGAAAAAAACCTAAACTTAAGATGACCCAGCAATATCAAACCTTTTTTGCTTATCTAAAAAGACTTTTGTCTCTTTTTCTGTAAAAACCCTCCTTAGCATAAAAATAACAATGAAAACTTATTCAAGATCTCTGTCTCCCTACCCTTGTCTTTGAACATTATTACTAAATATGTTTTTAATACTTAGCTTGAAAATACTTGAAAACAATAGGTGTTATATGCAATTATTACTACATTGCATACTACTCAAGATTTTCTGAATATTTTTCATAGCAAATTTTCTGTTTTTTGAACCAGCTTAAATCCTGAATATTCTGCTGTTTAAAAGATTTCTTAACAGTAATTTTTGTATGTGAGTGTGTAAAAGAATGGTTGATGCTTGTGCAAGTGGTAATAATGATATGTTTTATATTTTTCAAATTTATGGCATTATACAAAGTTGCTACAATTCTCTTCCATGTCATTTTTATTTACATCTATGTTTTTGCGCAGAATGTCCATATCATATGTGTGTGTAAGCTAGATTTTGGAAAGAGTCATAGGCAACTAGCCAGAGAAAACCTCTGTGCTGTAGTTTGTATGCTGAAAATTTTCCTGTAAAAGAGTTTAATCTTTTTTCTGTGAATTTAAGACCTCTGGCCAAAAGTTGAAAAAATGCATAGAAAAAGTGATTAGAAAATAAAATTAAAATAATATCTTACAGATTCTCAAAAGTTTTGTGAACAAAACGCTTTAGTAAAAGTTTCAAAATTTTGAGAAAATTGATTATGGAATTTGGAAATTAGTCAAAAACAACAATTAGGAAAATAGCAGCAGTTTTTACTAACTTTTCTTTGAATCTTATCTTGTCTGGAGTAATCTCCCACTCCAGATGGAGAGTGAGATTCTGGATGGATTGCTGTCATCTTTATCATTATTTCCTAACTTCTCTTACATGTTAGAGTATTGTAGGAAAAGCCTTAGTAGCGATAGAATCAAAAGCTTGGAAAAAACTCCTGCCCAACCAAGCTTAGAGGAATGTAGATGGGATGGGAGTCAAACTCCACCATTCTCAGAATCCAGTCTTCAGCCATCCTAACTTCATCAGTTTCTGTCCAACAATTGCTTGAGAAAAATCTGGGTGCCCCTGGTGTCACTCAGCATTGCAGCATGGTCTAGAGTGTGTAAGACACTCAACATCTTTTCTTTTTTGGTAAATTCACCATTCTTTATTATAATTGAAGAAATGGACTAGCTATGTAATCTCTGGCAAATTAATTTATATCTCATCAATTTTTTGATTTGTAAAGACAACTAATGTTGATATATGAATGTTAAATTGCTTCATATTTTGATAACTATGGATTTTTAGATGTGACCAATATGCAAAGCTAATGTTGAGAGATATAATTTTTTGGGTGTGTAAATTACATTAAACAAATTCAATTAGGCCTCACTAGGCCTAGGAAGATAATGTATGGAATCTCTTTCTCTTTCCTTTTTCCTTCCCTGACCTGAAGAAGGAATAAAAGGAAGAGAAAGAAAATATGCATAATACAATATAATTTGTTATTTGAGATATGATGATAAAAGTGGTTTAAAGGAACTTTAATCAAAGCCCATTATAAGAATATATAAATTGTCATCTATTTGCATTAAATTTAGGAAAATAGAAAAGCAGTTCACAACTTAAAAACTATCAAAAAAAAAATCAGCCTGCTTTTGAGTTATCTAGAATCAGACTTCACAGGGTCCAGACATAAAAAAATTACATCTTAACTTTACTGGCTCACCAAGGAAAAATGATTTGTGTAAAACTGGAAAATATTCAAAATGGGTATTCAGTTTGTCCAGAACATTTGATTGATATTTAGGAAATTTCATGAATTGAAGTCATATAAATCTCAAAAATCTGTTTTAGCTCAACAAAAATATATGTATGCATATGTGTGTGTGTGTGCAAGTGTATATACATATATTGCCTTGCCTTCTCCCTAAACAAAAAAGTAAAATTATTTAAGTCAATAAAAATCATCTCTGAGAGCTTCTCAGCTCAGTAGTTTGGATACAGAATAGATGTGGCAACTATTAAGAAGGTGAAAACTCTATTTAGCTTTGTTCATCTTATCTCAAATTATTTTGTAAATGTAAATTAAGGAATTAGGTATGTTTGCTAGAAAAATTACAAAAATTATTTGGTTATTCTCAGGGAAAAACAATTAAAAAGAAAATTTGTTAACTAAGTTATTTGTAACTATTGTCATCCTGTTAAACCTAAATCTGATCATCACAGTATACAGCATAACCCATCAAAACTCGGTGAAGGGTGGGGATTGGGCAACAAACAGCTCAGCTCCTTCTCTGGACCCAACTGTCCAACCTTTTAATTCTAAGCTTGTCAGTTTTCTTAAACTTTCAGGATAGATAAGGGCATAAGCCTGAGAAAAGAGCTTGTTTAAGAGATATAGAAACATATATTATAAGGAAATTATATACAAAAATTCTGTAAGTTCATTTAATGATCAATCCTTTACACCCAGATGAATTTAGCATATGAAACAAGTTAAACAATCTTTATGTGTTTAAGTTTGGTAAACTTTTGGTGAACTTTGGTAAAAGAGATAATTTTTCTAGTCTTAAGTTGTAGTTAATAGAATTTGATATGGGAGATGAAACCTCTTGGGACAGCAAATGATATATTATTTCTGAGTTTTGAATTTGATTGCCTGATCATTAAGACAGTAACCTAGCACTTGAGAGAAATTTCATAAGCTACTCAGAGAAATGTGACCCTGAACAAAAAGGAGTTGAATGGGATAAAAGTCAGGATCCTTTCCTCAAAGTGAGATCTTTCTGACTCAGTTTCCCAATTCTGTTTCTTTGTTTCATACTTGATCATTTCTGATTCTGATAAAGTAATACCATTAGAATTGGATATCAATCTAAACTAAAGAAGTTTTATTTTGTCATGTGTGTGCCTTCAGACTGAGGCCTGAAGAATCAGTTTTGATGGTATTTTTCCTTTTATAACAAGTTCCTATGATGAGAGCAAATGGTCAACACAAATTCAAGTATATAATATCTTGTTATTTTCAATATGAAAATATATAGTCAATATATCCTAAATAATTGGATGAATGAGTATTTGACCTAGTCATCCATTTGTTATAGATACATATATTTATATTTGTATATTATATATTATATATTATATATTTGGTAAAATAATTTCTTTATAAGTTTCCAAAATAATGTAAGAACAATTATCATGATTTTCCATAAGAATGAACTGTTATTTTATTGTTCATTTAAAACTAAAACTGAAACATCTTTAAGATTGGTATATACTGTATGTCCTGTGATACAAATTTATTTCATTACCTGAACATTGCTGCTCAATATACATTGGTCTTTGTACATCTTATAGAAGTCCTTGTGGACTTGTCTTTTTATCTCAGATCATCCTAATCTGTATTTGTTAGAATTGTTTTGTATTCTAGATTTTGGTCAGTTACAGCTACATTGGCCAGCTTCATGGAATTAAATCAACCTTTGGACACTTCAGTCAGCACCAACTTGCCACCCCATCCATAAAAAGATGGCCCCTGCAACTGACTGAAATATATGCCCATTCTCAGCAGGAAACAGTTTCAGAAGATGAGATCATCCTCACTAGCATCCAGAGGACTTTGAGCCCCATTTGTTTAAAAGGGGGGAATTGGAACTGATTGGTGAATGGATCCCAAATTATCCAGTCTCTGGATGAGTCTCCTGTTACAATGTGAATGGCACAAATTTTCACTTTTCAGATATGGGATTCCATGATGCTTTTCAAACGCCTCAGAGATATACTGTACAACATATTTTAAAATAACCACAGATATTCCTAACTGCAGATACTGTTTTAAGGAATGGCATTAGAATCCAGATCATGAAGGTGTTAGAAGGATATATTGTAAAATGTTACAATTGTATTTTATTCCAATGTCTTAGTTCTATTCAAATGTTTGTCAAATTCCCTACCTACGGTTCTTATTATGAAACAGCCATCCTATGTGATAATGTCTAATATGGTCAGTCACAATTGGTATAAATCAACAGGTGAACAGGTTTGAGACAACATCAAAGAAAATTAGAAAATAATAGTAGTGGAAGAGATTTGTGGGATTTCCACTGATGGAATTCTAGCAGATATATCAACTATTAAAACACTTGCTGTTTCAGCTACAGCTCTTACAAAAACTGTTCAGACTGCTCAATTGACAGATAAATCAGCAAAAAGTATATCATAAACTTTTTAGAAAAATTAATATAGATTATGAGTTAAAATAAGAATTAAACTTAGTGGAACAATCATTAATATAGTTAGGGAATCATGTGAACAATTTAAAATCTCGATTACAGCTAACTTTTTAGCAAAAAACATTACAAGAAGTAATGTCCATGGAATTGATCCTGATAGTGTAGCTAATCAAATATTTGAGTGGTTAAAAAAGACAAATCCTGTACATAATCTGATTCTATGCATTTGCATTTTGTTCCTCTCGCATGATTTGTTTTGCTGTAATCATTATCAACTATGAGAACTGAAGTCCATAGACTTCATTTTTAATTTAAAAAGGGAAGAATTGTAGAGGGCCAGGAGGTAAGATTCCATTCCAGGTTTTGAGTCTTATAGTAATTGGCTCACCAAAACTCCCTTTTTTGAAATAGCAGAGGCTGCTTGTCAATATAATAAATTAATAATCTAGTGACTAAAGCAAAATGCAAGCACTACTCTTTGGATTAAAAGTTAAACCTTTGAATTTAGGACAGGAAAGAATGTCCACAAGGAGACTAAAGGTATTTGGGAGAAAGATACTTGAGATAATGGTATAATAAACTTTATTCTGATGCATATCTCAACTATTTACATCTCTAAGTAACCAAGATTTGGGGTTTAAGGGGTTTAATAATTTGCATTATAGTAGAATTTTGTTAGGCTATAGGAATTTTAAAAGAGTGTAGTTTGTATCAAACCTATGGGCATTTGAGGTACATATATATATATTTGTGTCTCTGATTAATAAACTTCGAAGAGTCCATAACCATGACTTCTTCACCTAGCCCCAGTATGTCACATCCTTTATCACTATGGGAACTGGACTCCAACATTTACCCACCACAGTTTTGAAGGTACCACCAAGATTTAGGGAAGGAGCTTGGTACCCTAAATCCTTGACAAAATCCCTTTCTTTTCTTCTGAGTAAACCTGGTCAAAATTTTCACATAAAGGAAGGATTTCTTCTAGAGAGTCAAGTTGAGACCAGACTTTCCCCTCAAATCTAAAAAACCCCTCTGAGTTATGAGATAGATGCCCCACTATGGGGTAACTTGATCTTTAGACACCCTACTAAGGAATATCTTGGAGTGCATTGTGTTCAGTGAAACTATTTTGAAATAATTAACAATATAAAATCCTAGTAAATCCCCTGGGGACAATCCTTTGAAGGATTTTTTTTTCCCAATAAAATATTGAGGGACTGTTTTCATGCTCTTCAGAGCTGAAAAAATTGAGCATCTTCCTAATTGGAGAATGGACTATCATCAGTTCTCTTCAGAGTCCAGAAAATTGAGGAAATTTACTTTCTTAGGGGTGAGGAGGAGAGATAACATCAAGCAAATTAATTTAAATTTAACTATTGGTCTGAAAAAGAATATTTTTTCAAAGTTCCATTTCTTTGTTTTTCCTTTTGCCCATTCCTTTTACCCATTTGTTGTTTACCTCTGTGATAGTCTAAGAAAACTTTTTTTGAGAAAAGAACATCCTCTGCCTTTGCTGACCAAGTTTAAAAGTCAGACAAGAAACACAGATAAGTGGGATGGAATCTTTTCCCCACACACTGGATGTTTTCTCCAGGCATTTCTGTTTCCCTGAATAGGTTTTAAAAAGACAAAAAGAAAACTTCTGGGACTTTGAAGGCAATATACAGGACTAGGTCCATCCAAAGTATTTATTGCATTAAAAAATAATAATTCTCAGATTTGCTTTTCTGATCAATTCCTGCCACACATCAAATGATATTTTTGTACCCTAGTTGTCATCAGCAAACTAAAATACCATCACCCTATATGTATATGATGATAAGAGTCAAAAAAGAGTCTTTCAGTTTGGTCTTTCATGTATTTAAAAACTATAAAAATAAGTTTCTGTCCTTAAAGTATATTTTGATCAAGATTTCTCTATGTTAGCCTTGAATTCAATCAATTTAAAATGTTAGCAATTAAATTTTTTAAACATATGCTACTGTTATTAAAAAATTGTAATAGAAATGTTAAGAACTTAAAAATGCTAATTTCTTGATTTGGAAATTACAGAATATTATCTGGATATTTCAAAGAAAGGAGGGGAAGAAAAAATTCTGAAAAGTGGTTATCAGTGAGATTCCAAAGTGCAGAATAAAACAAAAGAAAGGATGAAGGGAGAGAGCAAGGAAGGAAGGAAGGAGGGAGAAAGGGATAGAGGAAAGGAAGAAAGGAAAAAATAAGGAGGGAGGGAGAGAGGGAAGGAAGGAAGGAAATAAGGAAGGAGATAAAGAAGGAAAGAGATAAGGAAGGAAAGAAGGAAGGAAGGAAGGAAGGAAGGAAGGAAGGAAGGAAGGAAGGAAGGAAGGAAGGAAGGAAGGAAGGAAGGAAGGAAGGAAGGAAGGAAGGAAGGAAGGAAGGAAGAAAGGAAGGAAGGAAGGAAGGAAGGAAAAACTTTAATTTGGGAAAATGTTTTGTGTTACTTCTATAAACTAAATAACAGAACTTACATTACTATTTATTTGAGTAGACCAGGCATTTGTAAGCTGTTAACACACTAAGAAAACTCAGTGTTAATAGTTAACAAGAGTATAAACTGAAGTATGCAAGAGTTGTGGTTTACAGTTTGAAAGAATTCAAAAAGATTCTCTTATAGTCATAAAAGATTTTATTAATATCATAACTACTGACTAGTCCATAAAGAGAATCTGGCAATTTGAAGAAGTTTGGAAGAGTTTTATAACTGAAAGCCTGGAACTTCAGTTTGCAGGCTAGCAGCCTACAAGATTGGAAAATGTGTAAAAACATCCGATTGGCAGTTTTACAGGAAACAAAGAGCAACAGATAAGAGGTTTTATTGTTCCACATTGTGTGGGATTTAGAAGACCCCTACCCAAAATGAATACTCTGAGATCACTCAAAGTAGAGAGCTGAAAGGTTGTTTATTAAACCTCTGGAGGATGAGCCATCCTATCAAGAGATAAGAGAAAGAGAAAGATTCTTTAATTTAAGCTTAGGGTTAAATCTTGAGCCTAGAGCTAGAATCTTATCAACCTTTAGAGTTTGAAGAACTAGTTTCACTCCCAACTAGAATGGAAAATTTATAAGTTGGCTTATATTTTAAAAAGGAAGTTTTATCTAAATGTACTTAGCTGTATTAAAGTCACATCTTAACTTCATAGTAAAATCTCTAAGCTTTGCTATATTAGGAAGGAGGGGGGAGAAAAATTTGGAACACAAAATTTTGCAAACTTGAATGATGAAAACTATCTTTGCATGTAAATCTTTAACCTGAAGGACTCATTTTACAAGTCAAATTTTTATAGATTTTCTTTAAGATTCCTCCTTCAGCCTGTAGTTGACAGATATAGGGTTTAGATAAACTTAGAAACAGCAATGAGAATGTAAAAACTTAAATTCCCTAAAGTTCATTGTGGACTGTGAGTTTCTAATTTAATGTTATTCATATAGTTCTGTTGGTAATAGTTTAAAAAAAAAGGTTTGAGCTGGTTTTTATCACATGACCTAGTTATTGGAGAAACAAAATTTAAGTAGTTATCCTAAATTGTTTGGATATCTGTTCCCAAAAGATTTTTAGCAAATACTAGAAATAATTCAAAATTTCAGCAAAGTGGCAGGATACAAAATAAATCCACATAAATCCTCGGCATTTTTATATATCACTAACAAAATGCAACAGCAAGAGATACAAAGAGAAATTCCATTCCAAACAAATGTTGAGAGTATAAAGTATTTGGGAATCCATCTACCAAAGAAAAGTCAGGAATTATATGAGAAAAATTACAAAACACTTGCCACAAAAATAAAATCAGATTTAAATAATTGGAAAGACATTCAGTGCTCTTGGATAGGCCGAGCGAATATAATAAAGATGACAATACTCCCCAAACTAATCTATTTATTTAGTGCTATACCAATCAGACTCCCAAGAAACTATTTCAATGACCTAGAAAAAATAACAACAAAATTCATATGGAAGAATAAAAGGTCGAGAATTGCAAGGGAACTAATGAAAAAAAACTCAGAGGAAGGTGGTCTAAGTGTACCTGATCTAAAGCTATATTATATAGCAGCAGTCACCAAAACCATTTGGTATTGGCTAAGAAATAGACCTGTAGATCAGTGGAACAGATTAGATACAAAGGACAAAAATCTTTGACAAACCCAAAGATACCAACATTAGGGATAAAAATTCATTATTCGGAAAAAACTGTTGGGAAAACTGGAAATTAGTATGGCAGAAATTAGATATGGATCCACACTTAACACCATATACCAAGATAAGATCAAAATGGGTCCATGATTTAGGCATAAAGAGGGAGATAATAAATAGATTAGAGGAACAGAGGATAATCTACCTCTCAGACTTGTGGAGGAGGAAGGAATTTATGACCAGAGGAGAACTAGAGATCATTATTGATCACAAAATAGAAGATTTTGATTACATCAAACTAAAAAGTTTCTGTACAAATAATACTAATGCAAACAAGATTAGAAGGGAAGTAACAAATTGGGAAAATATTTTTAAAAACAAAGGTTCTGACAAAGGTCTCATTTCCAAAATATATAGAGAACTGAGCATAATTTATAAGAAACCGAACCATTCTCCAATTGATAAATGGTCAAAGGATATGAACAGACAATTCTCAGAGGAAGAAATTGAAACTATATCCACTCACATGAAAGAGTGTTCCAAATCACTACTGATCGGAGAAATGCAAATTAAGACCACTCTGAGATACCACTACACACCTGTCAGATTGGCTAAGATGACAGGAACAAATAATGATGAATGTTGGAGGGGATGTGGGGAAACTGGGACACTAATACATTGCTGATGGAGTTGCGAAAGAATCCAGCCATTCTGGAGAGCAATCTGGAATTATGCCCAAAAAGTTATCAAACTGTGCATACCCTTTGACCCAGCAGCGCTACTACTGGGATTATATCCCAAAGAAATACTAAAGAGCGGAAAGAGACATATATGTGCCAAAATGTTTGTGGCAGCTCTTTTTGTTGTAGCTAGAAACTGGAAGATGAATGGATGTCCATCAGTTGGAGAATGGTTGGGTAAATTGTGGTATATGAAGGTTATGGAATATTATTGCTCTGTAAGAAATGACCAGCAGAAGGAATACAGAGAGGCCTGGAGAGACATAAATCAACTGATGCTGAGTGAAATGAGCAGAACCAGAAGATCACTGTACACTTCAACAACAATACTGTATGAGGATGTATTCTGATGGAAGTGGAAATCTTCAACATAAAGAAGATCCAACTCACTTCCAGTTGATCAATGATGGACAGAGGTAGCTACACCCAGAGAAGAAACACTGGGAAGTGAATGTAAATTGTTATCACTAATATCTGTCTGCCCAGGTTGCATGTACCTTCGGAATCTAAAGTTTATTGTGCAACAAGAAAATGATATTCACACACATGTATTGTACCTAGACTATATTGTAACACATGTAAAATGTATGGGATTGCCTGTCATCGGGGGGAGGGAATAAAGGGAGGGGGGGATAATTTGGAAAAATGAATACAAGGGATAATATTATAAAAAAATATATATAATAAAAAATTAAAAAAAAAAAGATTTTTAGCAAAAACCTCTAAGAATCTCTACAAGTAAACTTAGATTGCTGTCTTCAGAACTTTTTGGAAAACAGGACTTTTCAGCAAGTCAAAAGGAGAAATTCTCAGGAAAAATCATAAGACTTATCAAGAAGAGATTTTTTTTCAGAAACCAGATGTCTACATCAGACATCTAAGCTCTAAGATATGATGTGTTGATGACATGTACATTGGGAAAAGTTACTAAGAAAGAAATTTGAAGGTTCACTCTTAACCTCCCATTCCTTTCCCATGTGCCTGCTGTCTCTGTAAGGTTGCTAGTTAGTGCCTTCAGGTTTTGTTTTGTTTTTTTTTTTTTGTATCCTGGTGAGTCAGGAAAAAGGATAAATTTGATGTCATTTGATAATTGACTATTGGCTAGTAATTTACTGAGGAAATTAAAGGGGGAATTGAAAAGATCAAAATTAATATGACCTCTGGTTTCTACTCTATTTTCTTTATGCTGTATTAATTTTTATAATTGAATTAGTATTTGTGAACTTACCTTGCTCAGAAATGCAGTTTTCTCTCCAAGTTAGTTTAAAGGTATAAATGGAAGAGAATATTATCACTCACACCATTAGCCCTAGAGGAACATCTGTTTATTGTATGTAAGATCCAACCAGGTTAAGTTGGTACCATCCTCCAAAGACTTATTGTTTGTCCTTAATTGTCTTTATGCAATTGTTGATCTTCCCCCAGCATACTTTGTGATACTGATTTCTTAACCAAGATTACAAGAGACAGATGAGTCCCTAATTGTCAGAGAGGCATGTGATTAGCTGTACCTGAATGCCAACCTACTTTTCCTAATATAACTAATTTTTTCCCTCCAT
Source organism: Sminthopsis crassicaudata (assembly GCF_048593235.1). Classification (NCBI taxonomy): domain Eukaryota; kingdom Metazoa; phylum Chordata; class Mammalia; order Dasyuromorphia; family Dasyuridae; genus Sminthopsis; species Sminthopsis crassicaudata. The sequence goes on along the minus strand of NC_133620.1, from coordinate 315,200,659 downwards.
TGCTATATATAAACAACAGGGGTCTCCCCATCTTCTCATTGGGGTTGGTGGACTTACTGAGATGGCCAGTCTGACCTGCTTTGTATGTCATTGTTAATAAACTGCTTATGCTCAGATTCTGTACTTTTATTGTATTTACTCATCACATTCTGAAAGCAATATGATGAAACTCCTGACCTACAAGAACTTACTCTTTCTCCACCTTCTGTTTTGAAAGTTCAGGGTTAGGATGTGACTTCAGCTCTCCAATTACTGGAGCTCTCACTTGCATGTGAGTAATTGATTAAGAGACCAGTTGATTTCAGGACTATTTATGGGAATAAGTGATGACTTCTCTAGAGTGGTTCTTATCCCAGATACTACCAGCTTTGGGCAATTTTATTATAAGTTGCACAAGTTTCCCTGAGATAGATGATCTCTCTCCCAGTCTCCATTGGCTTCTAGAGTCTTTTTAGGCAGTTCTGAAATGGATGAAAGAAATTTCTCTGTGGTTACTCTTAATTCAATTTTAATTCCTTTTCATATATTTGCTAGTATCCAAGTGGGACAATTGGATTCCTCTATAACTTTTAATGTCACTAGGGGTTCTCAAATTATGGCCCGAGGGCCAGATGCAGCCTGCTGAGGATGTTTATGCGGCCCACCAGATTATGGCAAATGGGCTGAGGGGTGGAGACAGAGTGTGAGTTTTTGTTTTTACTACAGTCCGGCCCTCCAACAGTCTGAGGGACAGTGAACTGGCCCCCTATTTAAAAAAAGTTTGAGGACCACTGTACTATACCAAGTAATTTCATCTTAGAAAATTGGCCACCTTCTGTGTAAAGGCAAGAGTTATATTTTCTTTTCTTAGTTCCTTTAAGTCATCCTTTTCTATCCTTGTTTCTTTATTAATGAAACAAATAATCCTATTTCTCACCACTAATAATAGCTTTTTCATCTATGATGAAATGTGTATTAGCCAACCTACAAGAATACTGTTAATAAAAACTATTATTCTTAAGAATATATATGGTTGATTTACTCAGTTCCAACCTATTTAAAATAAGTAAGAAGGTGCCCAATCATTCATAGTCCTCAGACTAAGTATGAAAAAAAATTTTGACACTATTTGATCAAATGAAATAATAATACCAGATAAGAGGCCTGTTCCAGTATTCTGAGGGATTTCATTATACTCTCTGAGTTCTGTATAAAGGCATTAAGTTTGCTAGAATTGGGAAGTTCCATGAGTAATAAGTTACAAAGGAGAAAATATTTCAATAGAGATAGAACAGAGTTGGATCAGAGAAGAAAGAAAGAGCGCCAATAGATATCTGAGAGCAGAAAGGAAAGTCGCTCCAAAAAGGTTTTTGGTTTTTTTTCATAATTCCTCCTAGTGCCTATCTATTCATAGATATTATAACATAACCTGGTATTTCATTACCATTTTCAGGAAACTTTGTGGAAACCACAAAGAGAACAGCAGTTAACTAGAGATAGACATAAATGTAAATTTAGGCAGAGATCTACCTACCTCTGTTTTATTTTTAGGAATTTTCCTAACATTGTTGGCAGCTTAGAGTAGTTGTGATTGAATTCAAAATTTGTTTAAAATAAATTTCCAGAAGTCAAAAGTAAGGCCTTTAGAGACCAATATATAGCCCCTGAACTTAAAACAATTCAAGTAATATAGTAGTTTGTTACATAAAATTTCTCCTTTAGAGAAGAAACAGGGCTACTTTCTTAAAGGAATTTCCCCATATTTTTATATGCATCTGTGTTTTTCTGAGTTCCTTCAATAAGGTTTCTAATGGTCAAAAAATTGTGGTCCTTGAGAAAAAGGAACAGAAAGCCAAAGAGACTGAAAAAGAGAAAGCATTTTGTTTACAGGTGCCAGGAATGTATGCATTGGAAAATACAAATAAAAGCAAGATTATTATTTCCTTCAAATATCTTGCATTTTAATGGATATAGAGAGCAAGCACAAAAAGAGGAGCCAAAAAGGTGAAGGAAGCAGTAGAGTACAAATAGCATGGCAGGTGTCCTTAAGTGGAGGATAAGTACTGATCAAGATAAGGCCAAATGTGGCCTACCAAAATCTAGAAATTTTTTTTTTTTTTTTGCATAGAGACTACTGGAAGATAATCTTAAAGGAAAAAAAAAATCTGTTTATTCAACTTCATTGAACTATCCTGGTATGGCTTAACTATATAAATTTGCAATATCTATACCCAAAGAGAATGTATATATGTTGCATCTTCCCATTGTAACTGATTTATGATTTTTTTTTTTGTTAGTCTGGTCTCTCTCATCTGTGAAGTGCTCTTCCAATGGCCAAAATTTATCTCCAGTAGGAATTCTCACAAGTTGAACCTCTCTTTAGCAAAGTAATCTGTGAATTATGTCAGGAGGATTTTGACTTGAGAGTTCACAATGGTTGGGTTTGATAACAGGTAGAAATGGCACTTCTGCTTCTGTGTCCTGAATAGCTTCTCTTTTTCTTTTCTAGTTACCTATGAAGGGAAAAATCCATGTCTCCTTTTAATTTCTCATTTCTGACCTTCAGTCATGTGAAAATTGACCCAAGGACTAGTAGAGCCTTACTGAAAGTTAATGATGTCCCTGTGATGGGGGTTGAGGTCCCTTTAAGATTTCCTCTCTGATTCCTCAACCCCCATGGCTGACCTTTGATTCACAAATCCTGGTCAAAAAGCACCCTTTTGAATATCCGGGCCCAGCCCCCACCAGATCTGAGCTGGCTTGGGTTTTTCAGCCCCCACTATCTACTCAGGTTTCCCCAACCCCCCACAAACAGTTTCTTCCTTATCTGAAAAGCCCACTAAGAACTTAGGGTATTGCCCACAAGCCCCTTTTAGGTATAAAAGAGCCAAGCTGGAGCTCTCTCTTTGCAGGAGCCCTTCCCCCCCAAACATGGGGGGCCCTTCTGGCCATGTAAGGGTTCCTCCCTGCCCAATGACCACCTTTGGCCCTGGCGTCTTTCTACCTTAAACTTACTTCTAAATTCCTACAATAAACCTTTTTATCAATCTAGGTTTTCAGGCCTATAAATTCATTTGCAGGGGACACTGCGCCGTCACGGTCTTTGTGCTGACTAAAATGGGATTCCCCCTTTCCTATCTCTCATCATTTGGTGGCCTGTATGAGGATCCCGAAAATTGTTACCCCTAAAACTAACCTTAACCTTTTCAGTTCTCTCAGAACCAATCTTCGTCCTTAGCAGTTCGCACAGCTTCCGGGAAGAATATCTGTGTTCCTTCACTTGTCTCACTCTATCTCTAAAACATAGTGGGCACCCAGATCAAGTTTGGGCTGCAAGCAAAAGTCTCCCGTGGAGACTACTTGCATTTCAGGAAAAAGTCCTTTTGTCACACTCTATTTTTAGAGATAGCAGGACCAAGGAAGCCAGGACTCTGGACAAAAAATGCTCCCAGAGATAAAAGACCTTCTTTTCCAAGGCATTTCTAATCCCTTTATTTCTCCAGAAAACTGGCCTGAGGGCCGGAACTCTGAGACACACCAAAGAAAGTGTCTCTTCTTCACCCCTCCCCCCTCCCCTCTCCCCAACGTGGCCATTCTGAGGATCCCATACCTCTTGGGTCCCAGGCCAGCAGTCTCCTTCATCTGTTCTGGGTGAGAAATCTGTGTTTGAGCCCCTCTCGCACTTCACTGTAGTGATCAGGCTGTAGCCACGAGGAGAAAAAAGTCTCTGGATCGGAGTGAACTTGGAGCTATGTCTCTACCCAACCTCGTGAGCCATCATCGCCACCAGAGAAGCACTGGGGTAAGAAAACATCTCTCCCTTCCCCCATCCTCTCTTTTTTTTGAACCTCTCCCATGTGGCTTGGCAACCTGTCATTTAAATGTTCCCATCCTGTCTCCTTCTTAGGGTACAGTGGGGAGATTGGGGACTCAATCTTTTCAAGATCTCTACAAAAGTTTCCTATTAACTTTAAAAAAAAAAAAAAGGTACTTTGCCACAACTCTGTACACCCCTCCCATAGCTTTTACCTGGCTCTTAAAGGAGCCAAGGCTTTCAGCCCTCTCAGAGAACTAGCTTGCTCCATACATTTTAAAACAGGACTCGGTTTCCCTGATTTAGTCATCCTGTATTAGAACAGAGCCTCTAGGGAAATGAGTGTAAACTGTTAGCATTTTTTGTTTTTCTCCACAGGTTATTTTTACCTTTCGAATCCAATTCTTCCTTTGCAACAACAACAACAACAACAACAACAACAAAATTCGCTTCTGCACATATATATTGTATCTAGGATATACTATAACATAGTTAATATATATGGGAATGCCTGCCATCTAGCAGAGGGGATGGAAGGAAGGAGGGGAAAATTCAGAACAGAAGGGAGCACAAGGGATAATGTTGTAAAAAAAAATTACCTATGTATATGTGCTGTCAAAAAAATGTTATAATTATAAAATTAAAAAAAAAAAAAGAGAGAACAGAGCCTTTAGTCACAGCTTTTCATTGTAGCAGCCTTTCATTACTAGATTTTTCCATGATTTTTAAACTGCCCATTTTTTTCTAAGCCCAGGGCACACTTACCTGCTCTCGAACAGATAAAGCCTAGACAGAGAATTTAAACAGCTCAGCCTTTCTCTGTCTCAGTAACCTTGCAGGTGGGACACTCCTGACTTCTTTCTCTCCGTCCAGGACTTTTAGCTCCTAACACACTCTTCTATTTTTCTCGATTGGCATTCTATGCCTCCTGAAAACAATTAAAGATTCCCTTTCTAGTTTTAATCCTGGCCAGACTAGAACTTCAGAAAGGAGATCTTTGTAATTTGTAAAATTCCGAATCCAAGGCAAATTGTTAAGAGAGTGAGGATAGTTTCTTTTGTTTTTTTTTTCTCTCTCTCTCTCTTTTTTTTTTTTTTTCCTCATCCCTACTGCAGGCCGGAAGTGAATTAAAAGAAAGATTGAAACTATTTAAAAAACACTCCTTAACTACTTTTAATTTGGTGCCTCTCTAGAATCTTTCTCTGTTCTGATGTGCTACAGTTCTCTTTTTTATTGCCTCAGTTTCCTTAAACTGATCTCTTTCTTACCTTAACTTCTCTGGTATTTCAGTCAAGAAAGCCCAGGGACTATAGAATAAGAATAGATTCTCCTTCAAGCTGCCTTTTAGAGAATGACTTAATTAACACCTGAATTCTATGTAGAATTCCATCTCTCTCTCTACTCAACCAATCTCCACTTTCTTTTTAGGCATCGTGTATCTCCAATTAGGGTAAATGCTCCAAATGCCCCTACACCCTACTCACTAAAGGATGGGTGGGGTAGGACCTGAACAACTATTCTCTGCATAAGTACCTCATAGCCTGAGGTAAATGCTAGCTGCCTTCCCCTCCCTCTGCCTCTTCTAACAGAGTAGAGAGGGGCCACGTGGGATTTCTCCACACCCACCTTCTGCAGAGAGGCTTGGCTTTGTAAAAGGCTCTTTGAGATAGGCCCACCTTAAAATTAATTGATCTATTTTTTAAAGACTCATTAAAACTGGGGGACTTGCTAAAACTGTTTGACTATTGCTCTGTATGAAAGAAACTGTTTAACTATTGCTGTATAAAACTGACTATTGATCTGTATGAAAGAAACTGTTTAACTATTGCTGTATAAAACTGACTATTGCTCTGTATGAAAGAAACTGTTTAACTATTGCTGCATAAAACTATTTAACCATTGCTGTATAAAACTGACTATTGCTGTTTCAGGAAATTTACTAGTCTGTTATATATGATCTGATAATTTCTGCAAACAGGGGAGGGAGGAAACTGAAATTTCAGCTGGTTAGGAAATTGGGAAAACTGATGTATCATTTCATTAAGTTCAGGCTGAATTGGAAACTATTTTACTCCTTGTTTAAAATTTACTAGACTATGATTTTCTGGGTTAGGTTTTAACTTTGAAATCCCTTATTCAGTCTTTGGGATTATTCTTTAGAAACAACCAAAAACCAGACACCTGTCCTTGGACTGGCAGCCTCTCTGATCTGTTTCTCCCTTCCTGTTATCCCAGTTCCTTAATTATTATTTCAGCATTTCCATATCAGGACTCTAATAGTTTGGGGTTGTCTGTCTTGGTCTAACTGCATAATTTGGTCAGAAATCTGTCTCTTGGTACCAGCTCCTGTCCAATAGAGAAGAGAGTGGAGTTCCTCGAAACCTCACTTCTTCCCTCTCTTTAGGGTGCCCCTCCTAGGGCAGCAGGACTGCGTAGAGCATTGCTACTCAACAGAGGCTGAGTTAAATGCACAAATGACCACAGACCTAAAGACTGTCCATCTCTGGCTGAGATGCACCCCAACTGCAGAGATTCGAACATGGAGGCTTGTGTGTCTCCCTGAATGAGGAGTGCTGTTTGATGCTAATAATTCTGGGGTTATCGGGGAGAAACTGGTCCTTGCTACAAGTCCTTGCATTTTCTAGTTTTAGTCTGGTTTATTTGTTTTATTGTCCTGACTCAGTTTCCCTAATTATCCTGCCTCAGTTTCCCTGCTTCTTAGTTCTGCAAAACCTCCCCCTTTTATCAGAATACTTGATAAGGGTAAAAGATCTTATGTTTCAGAATAGCAGAATGTCTCTCCCATCCCAAGCTATCGAAATGTCTTATCAAGATGCTGTCTCCACTGATTATTTCATCTCTCTAGAGACCTACTCCAATAGTCTGATTGCTCTTGCCTCTATTTCAAGTCTTCCTGATTTACTGTTCATGAGGTAACATAAACCCCCACCTCTATCAGCAAGGTGGACAGCTCAATTTCCCAGGACTTGATTGATGCTGTCTGGAGCTCAAAACACTCAGCTGGATATTTCAATTATAAATATCTCTGCAGAATAGAGACAAAAATTAAAAGTTTTTGTCGAATCTCTCTCTCTTAGGGACGCCTAAAGGGAATGAAAGCTATAGAGTTGGGGTCCGGTTACTGCCTCTCAATAAACTCCACTGAACGATTAACTAATCTATCTCCACCCACCTTGACAGGGCTTCCCTGCTGCTACACCCACCAAAGCTAACAAGGTTGGGAAAGAGCAATAAAATTCAAAAATTAGCCTGGGTTTCTGTGAATGTCATCCATACTTCGTTAGGATTTATTTCTAAAAGTTTAACTGCTAACTTCTTGAATTCTCTTATGTGGAATTGGACATTCTGTATAAGTTAAAATTGAATGTATGATTGTATTGCATTGGATATTTTAAAAGCAAACTGATTTGTATGAATAATGTTCACTTATGAAACATCTACTTGGATATGAACTTATTGGGACAAATTCCTTACTGCTATCAATATAAGGTTATGATAAATATTTGTTTAGAATTTATGTTCTTGCATTTTTTTTGTTCTGTAACTGATTTCTAAGATCAGAGCAATTGTCAATAGAAATTGTTAATGTAGTTCAATTATGTCATACCTTGCTGTTTCCAGCGTGATTATATGTAATCATTGTATCCTAAATACTTGAGCAAATAAGTATTTAGCCTGGTCATCTGTCTGTTACTATACAACTAATAGAGATCTGTAAGACCAAAACTGATTTCTAACACCTGTTGGTTTCCCTTTATCTCGCTAACCTCAGACTCTCAGTTCTTCTCTTCTCAGGGCAACTTCTGCCTCCAGACACTCAGAAGCCAGAGGTGCCCTTTTAATGCAAATCTCTTCTAGACTTAAGCCTTAGAAGACCTCAGTCTCTGTCCTGAATTTGAGCAGGAGGAACTGCCTTCTCACCACCACAGCAAACACCACAAGGGCTGAACTGTCCCCCAGCATCCTGCTTCCTGGTAGGAATTTAAGGTTTGGCCCTGTTTCCCTATATCTCAGGACAGCCCGAACACCTCAAGGGCCGGTAAGCTGGGTAGGCTATGTTGATACTGTGCACCCCCTCTTACTCCTTTCACCCCTCCCCTATAAAGAGTGGGGAAACTAGGAAGGAAAAGATTCAGGATCTTTGCTTATTGAGGAACCAACTCTCTTCTTTAAAAAAACAAGAACAAAAACAAAAACAGTACAGTTTTTCCAACATTTCCAAGACCTTAAACTGCATTCTTATCTTGATCTGCAGCCCTGACAACAGGGGATACACCCATCCCTAGACCCTTACAAAAAAGCAGTGGTTCATTAAATCTACTAGATATTAAGGTCTCTTGCCTCCTCTGACTTCTGAGTCCATACCCTTTAATCCCAACCCCAGGAGGAATTAGCTTTCCTGGAAATTAAGGATGAAATAGCTAGGCTACAAATAATCTTTTCTCTCAGCATTTTCTCCTATTTCTCTTGATAATTAGATGGGCCATCAGACAAGCAGCCCACAGAAGGGACCTGATGCATTTCTTGCTAAAGGCCCCATTCTCCTGAATGTCACCATCTCCACCCTGGATGCCACCCCACTTTTAATCTGTTCCCAAGATCTGTTTTCTCTAGGCTTCAAACTTTGGATTCTCAGGCGCCCTTCAGCCTGGAGAACATTAACTGGACAAATGACTGGGAACAACTGACCGGGACACTCCCTAGATGCCCTGCTGCCATCCTCCACACCTCACACCTCACCTCCTGGCATGAAACCCCAAATCTCTACCACCCTTGTCAGCTCAAAGCAGTTAAGAGGAGATCGATGCCCCTTTTCCCACATGCATCTGGAGGTGATGGTTTGAGGGAGGAACAAGACAAGGGGACCCCCCCCCCCGCTACTCTGAAGATCTTTGGAGAAAAATCTTCAACCTTGCCTTAAATGAAGGACACTGACCCAAATTTTTTTTTAAATGAATTTAAGTCTTAACTGTTTAAGGGGGGAAATGATGGGGGTTGAGGTTTCCTTTCTGATTCCCCAACTCCCATGGCTGACCTTTAATTCACAAATCCTGGTCAAAAAGCACCCTTTTGAATATCCAGGCCCAGCCCCCACCAGATCTGAGCTGGCTTGGGTTTTTCAGCCCCCACTATCTACTCATGTTTCCCCAGTCCCCCACAAACAGTTTCTTCCTTATCTGAAAAGCCCACCAAGAACTTGGGGCATTGCCCACAAGCCCCTTTTAGATATAAAAGAGCCAAGTTGGAGTTCTCTTTTTGCAGGAGCCCTTCCCCCCAAACATGGTATCCTTCTGGCCATGTAAGGGTTCCTGCCTGCCCAGAGACCATCTTTGGCCTTGGTGTCTTTCTACCTTAAACTTACTTCTAAATTCCTACAATAAACCTTTTTATCAATCTAGGTTTTCGGGCCTGTATATTCATTTACAGGGGACACTGCGCCATCGCAATCTTTGCGCCGACTAAAATGGGATTCCCCCTTTCCTATCTCTCATCACCTGCAAGTCTGGAAGTCCTTACATTGTACTACTTTGCCTATTTAATGAATTTGTGAGGGGGACTTATATGTTTAAGTAAGTTGCCCTAACTTTCATATTTATGTTTTTACTAAGTTCTAGTTCCAGTGTCTATATAATTCAGCTATTTCTCACAATTTTAAGTTTTCTAGACAAGCAGGTTTGATAGGAAGTATCGTCTAAAAATAAAACAAATTTCTTAACCAAGAGCTTATAAAATTTAGAGTATTTAGCAACCTAAAAGTGAAATTGAAAAATGAATCAGAGAAATTGACTGCTCCTTCAAATTCATCTTTCTAATGATCCATCCAAAAGTAGATACTGAGGTTCAAAGTTTCACTAGAACAACAAAATAAACTTCAAGCAAATTTAAATGATTTAGCTTTTGAGAGAAAGCTTAATCTATTTTAACTAGCTTTGAAAATAAAACAAAACCCCAACAGAGTAAGATTTTGATTTAGTAGGGGAGTCTCAAAACCTGGCATGGATCTCTGGAAAAGAATGCTTGCTGGGTTAGCAAGTTTGCCAGTAAAAATATATGGATTGTCTTTTTGTGTGTATTTGTTTATGTTATGTTACCAGTTCAGTGAAAATGCTACAGAATTTTTAGCTTAGGTGTGGTCAGTTATGGAAAGAGCAAAGTAGTACTTATTGAGCTCAATCTTGAATAATATAATTTTCACTTTCTGTTTTGAACTGGTCAAGCAGAACAAAATCAGGGTGGGAATGGGAGGGATAAAACATAAATAGGGAATGCCTCCCTTTTCTTCCAAGAATTATTTCAAATTATACTTTTTTTTGTATGAAAAGGGGAGAATATTATAGCCTCAAGCAAATTAAATAGTTTAAATAAGTGTTTAAAAATGGGAAACATATTTCTCTTACTATAAATATTTATGTTAATGTGAGAAATACTGAAAAGTTAGGTTTCCACAGAATGTAATGTAAGATACCAACTGTAAGTACCACTGACCAATGAGTTTTCAGAATGTGAGAAATTGAGGAAAGTTACATTTCCACAAAACAATTAAGTTTCAGTCTCTCACAAGCTTTGAGTAAACAAGGAATTGAGGAACTAGGAAGGCACAGATGGACTCAACCAATCAGAAAGAGTCTTGTAGTTTTGAGAAAATCACAAGCTTAAGATAATAGCTGATCCAGCTCAAATTGGTTGGGGTCAATGACCTGATGACCAAATCGCTATTGCACTTGCTTATAATAGGTTAATTGAATATTAACACACCCCATTAGAGGAACTTTCTGCCATTTTTGAACATGGGATGTATGATGAGGAAGGGGAGACATATTTAGAGGAAAACATACAATGGGCATATCAGAAGGACTGTAACCAAGAAGGTAACAGACCAATCAGGTCTCTGAGGGGAGGGACTGTGCCCAAGCTAAATAAAGATTCTTTCACTTCTGTGCTCAGGACTTACTCTTCCTAAAGAGGAGCAGAGCCACTTCTGGCCAGCCACTTCTGGCCAGAAACATTAAGACGATTTCTTAAGATTCTTTAATAAATTATCCTTGATATCTGGTTTTTAGTGTCAAGTGTGTTTCTAACATTGAGAATTAAAAACTTAAATATTTGTGGTCAGTTCTTTTGGATTGATTCCTACTAAGGAAAATTGCTTTTATTTCTTTATGGATGTTTGCCTATTCATCATAACTAATGTTTTCCTAATATAACTGAGATGTTTTGCATTTGAAAAATTTTGCATTTTAATGCCTAAAAGATAAGCCTTGTAAAATTTAAACTATATGTGACTTGAAAAATTTCAAATAAAATTTTAAATAAAAATGCTTCATTTATAACTTTGAAATTGGAAATAAGTCATGACTAGAAGTAAGCTGGAATAATGTATGACTTAGGAGTAAATAAAAGTTGTTTATCTAAAACCAAGCTTCAAGGAGATAAGAAAACACTAAAAATTCCCACTCCATCTTTTGTAGCTCTTCTAGGAAAATAGGTTTTAGTCTTGAGAATTACATTTACACAAATAACAAAGTTCCCCCAAAACCTTAAGATATTTGCTTTAAAAACATTTAGCTATAAACAAAATGGCCTTTCATTTTGGAAAATGATTATTTAATATTTACACATGTGTAACTTGGTGAACTGCTGATAAGACACCTGAAAAAAGGGAGAAAAGATATCAGTATCTGTAGGAATGAGTTTGGGGACAAGAAACATTTTTGTGAATCTTTTACTTGAGAACATGGACCATGACATGTAAAAATTTAATTTGAAGTTTCAGTTTAATATCTACATTATAAAATGATACATGAATTTTTAACAAATTATATATTTAAATATGAACCTATTCAAATAATTCCCCACCAGATGAAACTAAGAC